>NW_016808832.1:988896-1003720 GCF_001698545.2 Rhinopithecus bieti
GGATTTTTTTTTGCTGTAAATTTGCTTAAGTTCCTTGTAGATTCTGGATATCAGCCCTTTGTCAGATGGATAGATTGCAAAATTTTCTCCAATTCTGTTGGTTGCTTGTTCACTCTGATGAGAGTTTCCTTTGCTGGGCAGAAGCTCTTTAATTTAATTAGATCCTGTTTGTTAATTTTGGCTTTTGCTGCCATTGCTTTTGGAGTTTTGTCATGAAGTCTTTGCCCATGCCTATGACCTGAATGGTATTGCCTAGGTTTTCTTCTAGGGTTTTACGGTTTGGGGTTTTACATTTAAGTCTTTAATCCATCTTGAATTAATTTTTGTATAAGATATAAGGAAGGGGTCCAGTTTCAGTTTTCTACATATGGCTAGCCAGTTCTACCATTTATTAAATAGGGAATCTTTTCCCCATTGCTTGTTTTTGTCAGGTTTGTCAAAGACCATATGGTTGTAGATGTGTGGTGTTATTTCTGAGGCCTCTGCTCTGTTCCATTGGTCTATATATCTGTTTTGGTACCAGTACCATGGTGTTTTGGTTATTGCAGTCTTGTAGTATAGTTTCAAGTCATGTAGCATGATGCTTCCAGTTTTGTACTTTTTGCTAAGGATTGTCTTGGATATATGGGCTCTTTTTGGTTCCACATGAAATTTTAAAGTAGATTTTTCTAATTCTGTGGAGAAAGTCAATGGTAGCTTGGTGGGGATAGTATTGAATCTATAAATTACTTTGGGCAGTATGAGCATTTTCACAATATTGGTTCTTCATATCCATTAGCATGGAATGTTTTTCCATTTGTTTGTGTCCTATTTCCTTGAGCAGTGTTTTGTCATTCTCCTTAAAGATGTCCTTCACTTTCCTTGCAAATTGTATTCCTAGGTATTTTATTCTCTTATAGCCATTGTGAATGGGAGTTCACTCATGATTTTGCTCTCTGTTTATTATTGGTATATAGGAATGCCTGTAATTTTTACACATTGACTTTGTATCCTGAAACTTTGCTGAAGTTGCTTATCAGCTTAAGGAGATTTAGGGCTGAGATGATGGGTTTTTCTAAATATACAATCATGTCATCTGCGATCAGAGACAATTTGACTTCCCTCTTCTTATTTGAATACTCTTTATTTCTTTCTCTTGCCTGATTGCACTGGCCAGAACTTTCAATACTATGCTGAATGGGAGTGGTGAGACAGGGTATCATTGTCTTGTGCTGGTTTTCAAAAGGAATGCTTCCAGTTTTTGCCCATTCAGTATGATATTGGCTGTGGGTTTGTCATAAATAGCTCTTACTATTTTGAGGTACTTTCATCAATATCTAGTTTATTGAGCGTTTTTAGCATGAAGCGGTGTTGAATTTTATCAAAGGCCTTTTCTGCATCTATTGAGATCATCATCTGGTTTTTGTCATTGGTCCTGTTTATATGATGGATTACATTTATTGATTTGAATATGTTGAACCAATCTTGCATCCCAGGGATGAAGCTGATTTGATCATGGTGGATAAGCTTTTTGATGTGCTGCTGGATTCGGTTTGCCAGTATTTTACTGAGGATTTTCACATGACGTTCATCAGGAGTATTGGCCTGAAATTATTGTTTTTGTTGTGTCTCTGCAAGGTTTTGGATGATGCTGGCCTCATAAAATGAGTTATGGAGGAGTCGCTCTTTTTCTGTTTAGAATAGTTTCAGAAGGAATGGTACCAGCTCCTTTTTATGCCTTTGGTAGAATTTGGTTGTGGAATCCATCTGGTCCTGGGCTTTTTTTGATTGGTAAACTATTCATTACTGCCTCAATTTCAGAATTTGTTATTGATCTATTCAGGTATTCGACTTTTTCCTGGCTTAGTCTTGGGAGCATGTACGTGTCAAGGAATTTATCAATTTCTTCTAGATTTTCTAGTTTATTTGTATAGAAGTGTTTATAGTAGTCTCTGATGGTAGTTTGTATTTCTGTGGGGTCAGTGGTGATCTCCCATTTATCCTTGTTTATCGTGTCTATTTGATTCTTCTATCTTTTGTTTTTTATTAGTCTGGCTCGCAGTCTATTTATTTTGTCTGAGAGACTGGTTGTTATGATTTCTGTTCTTTTGCATTTGCTGCGCATGTTTTACTTCCAATTATGTGGTTGATTTCAGAATAAGTGTTATGTGGTGCTGAGAAGAATGTATATGCTGTTGATTTGGGGTGGAGAGTTTTGTAGATGTCTATTATGTCCACTTTGTCCAGAGCTAAGTTCAAGTCCTGAATATCCTTGTTAATTTTCTGCTCATTGATCTGTCTAATATTGACAGTGGGGTGTTAAAGTTTCCCACTATTATTGTGTGGAGTCTAAGTCTCTTTGTAGGTCTCTAAGAACTTGCTTTATAAATCTGGGTACTCCTGTACTGGTTGCATATATATTTATGATAGCTCTTCTTTTTGCATTAATACCTTTACCATTATGTAATGCCCGTCTTTGTCTTTTTTATCTTTGTCAGCTTAAAGTCTGTTTGTTTGGAGACAGAATCTCACTCTGTATCCTAGGCTGGAGTGCAGTGGCGCAATCTGGGCTCATGGCAACCTCCAATTCCAAAGTCCCGGTTCAAGCAATTCTCTTGCCTCAGCATCCCGAGAATCCGGGATTACAGGAACATGCCCCCATGCCCAGCTAGTTTTTGGATTTTTAGTAGAGACAGGGTTTCATCATGTGGCCAGGCCCAGAGACTAGAATTGCAACCCTCTACTTTTTTTCTTTTTTTTTTTGCTTTCCATTGGCTTGGTAAATCTTCCTCCATCCCTTTATTTTGAGCCTATGTGTGTCTTTGCATGTGAGATGGGTCTCCTGAATACAGCTCACACATGGGTCCTGACTCTTTATCCAATTTGCCAGTCTGTGCCTTATAATTGGGACATTTAGGCCATTTAAATAATATTGTTATGTGTGAATTTGATCCTATCATTATGATGCTAGCTGTTTTTTTTTGCCCAGTAGTTGTTGCAGTTTTTTCATAGCATCGATGGTCTTTACATTTGGGTTTGTTTTTGCAGTGGCTGGTACAGGTTTTTCCTTTCCATATTTAGTGCTTCCTTCAGGAACTCTTGTAAGTCAGGCCTAGTGGTGACAAAATCTCTCAGCATTTGCTTGTCTGTAAAAAAAAAAAAAAAAAATTATTTCTCCTTTGCTTATGAAGCTTAGTTTGGCTGGATATGAAATTTTGGGTTGAAATTTCTTTTCTTTAAGAAGGTTGAATATTGGCCCTCGCTCTCTTCTGGTTTGTAGGGTTTCTGCAGAGAGATCCACTTTTATTCTGATGGGCTTCCCTTTATAGGTGACCTGGCCTTTCTTTCTGGCTGCCCTTAACATTTTTTCCTTCATTTCAACCTTGGTGAATCTGATGATTATGTGTCTTGGGCTTGCTCTTCTCGAGGAGTATCTTTGTGGTGTTCTCTGTATTTCCTGAATTTGAATGTTAGCCTGTCTTTCTAGATTGGTGAAGTTCTTCTGGATAATATCCTGAAATGTGTTTTCCAACTTGGTTCCATTCTCTCTGTCACTTTCAGGTACACCAATCAAACGTCAGTTTGGTCTTTTCACATAGTCCCGCATTTCTTGGAGGCTTTGCTCGTTCCTTTTCATTCTTTTTTCTCTAATCTTGTCTTCACACTTTATTTCATTAAGTTGATCTTCAATCTCTAAAAATCCTTTCTTCTGCATAATTGATTTGGCTATTGATACTTGTGTATGCTTCATGAAGTTCTCATGCTTTGTTTTTCAGCTCCATCAGGTCATTTATGTTCTTCTCTAAACTGATTATTCTAGTTAGCAATTCCTCTAACCTTTTATCAAGGTTCTTAGCTTCCTTGCATTGAGCTAGAGCATGCTCCTTTAGTTCAGAGGAGTTTGTTATTACCCACCTTCTGAAGTCTGCTTCTGTCAGTTGGTCAAACTCATTCTCCATCCAGTATTGTTCCCTTGCTGGCGAGGAGTTGTGATCCTTTGGAGGAGAAGAGTCATTCTGGTTTTTGGAATTTTCAGTCTTTTTTGCTCTGATTGTTCCTCATCTTCATGGATTTATCTCTCTTTGGTGTTTGCTGTTAGTGACTTTAGGATGAAGGTTTTCCGTTGTCATCTTTTTTGTTTATGTTAATGATATTCCTTTCTGTTTGTTAGTTTTCCTTCTAACAGTCAGGACTCTCTTCTGCAGGTCTTCTGGAGTTTGCTGGGGGTCCACTCTAGACGCTGTTTTCCTGGGTATCACCAGCAGAGGCTACAAAACAGCAAAGATTGCAGTCTGATTCTTCCTCTAGAAGCTGCCTTCCAGAGGGGCACCCACCAGATACCAGCCAGAGCTCTGTTGTATGAGGTGTCTGTCCATCCCACTGCTGGGTGGAGTCTCCCTATCAGGAGGCATGGAGGTCAGGGACCCATTTGAGGAGACAGCCTGTCTCTTAGCAGAGCTCAAGCACTGTGCTGGGAGATCCGCTGCTCTCTTCAGAGTCGGCAGCCAGGAGTGTTTAATTCTGCTGAAGCTGCACCCACAGCTCAGGTGCTCTGTCCCAGGGAGATGGGGGTTTTATCTATAAGCCCCTGACTGCCGCTGCTGCTTTTCTTTCAGAGATGCCCTGCCCAGAGAGGAGGAATCTAGAGAGGCAGTCTGGCCACAGCAGCTTTGCGGAGCTGTGGTGGGCTCCACCCAATTTGAACTTTCCGGTGGCTTTGTTTACACTGTAAGGGTAAAACTACCTACTCAAGCCTCAGTAATGGTGGAGGCCCCTCCCCCCACCAAGCTCCAGCATCCCAGGTCAACTTCAGACTGCTCTGCTGGCAGGGGGGGTTTCAAGCCAGTGGATCTTAGCTTGCTGAACTCCGTAGGGGTGGGATCCACTGAGCAAGACCACTTAGCTCTCTGGCTTCAGCCCCCTTTCCAGGAGAGTGAATAGTTCTGTCATGCTGGCATTCCAGGTGCCACTGAGGTATGAAAAAGAAACCCTTGCAGCTAGCTTGGTGTCTGCCCAAACGGCCGCCCAGTTTTCTACATGAAACACAGGGCCCTGGTGGTGTAGACACCCAAGGGAATCTCCTGGTCTGTAGGTGTGAAGACCATGGGAAAAGCAGAGTATCTGGGCTGGATAGCACTGTCCCTCACGGCAGGTCCCTCACCCCTTCCCTTGATTAAAGGAGGGAGTCCCCTGATCCCTTGCACTTCCCGGGTGAAGCGATGCCCCACCCTGCTTCAGCTCGCCCTCTGTGGGTTGCACCCACTGTCTAACCAGTCTCAATGAGATGAGCCAGGTACCTCAGTTGGAAATGCAGAAATCACCCGCCTTCTGTTTTGGTCTCACTGGGAGCTGAAGACCGGAGCTATTCCTATTCAGCCATCTCGCCCAGGAATCCTCATATTTTGTTAATATGCTTCATTTCCTCTCTCTATGTTATTCTTTTAAATGATTCTTATGACCATTAAACTGACTTAATAACCCACAAATTGATGACAACATAAATCTTAAAAAAGAATTTCTTGAGAGATCATTGCATCTGTGAAAACTCATAGCAGCAATGTTCTGATAGCTGTGTGCTGGAAGCAGCTATTGTCCAATAATAGGTTAATGCATATGAAATGGTGCTTTTTATTCTTACAACAAAAAAGTATATAACAATAAAAAAATTGGTGAATTGCAACTACATACATTCACATAAATGTATTCCAAGATTCTAAAAATTGAATAGAATACAAACTTGCCATTTATTAAAAGTTTCAATATTCAACACATAAAAATCTGCATTTTAAATAAATAAATTTGTTGTAAAACTAATGAAAAACCAATAAAATGACAAATACAATATCAAGTTTGTAGTTTTGTGGGTGACAGGAAGTTCAACGAGGACAGAAAGTGCTGCAGCTGCTGAGGGAACAAGGGATATTAAAGAGACTGCAAAATTCAGTCATTAAGCTGCGTGGTGAGAAGATGAATATTTAATTCTAATTGTCAGTAATTACACATACTTAATTATTTTGTATCTGTTTCACGTATAACAAACATTTTCAAAGATAACATGTAAACAATATAAATAATTTTAGGCTAAATAGAACACATAGATTAATAAGAAGATGTAAAAAATATATAACCCTTGTATTGGATCATTCAACCACCATTTAATCTTTGTGCCATTTCAAGAGATTGGAAAAATAAAAAATATTTTTTACAAAATGTGTTTCCGGTTTCTCTTGAAGCTCAGTTTCTAGATGGAATTTTTGATCTGCAATTCAAATGAAGTTGTAAAACACAGTAGAAGGGCAAATGACAAATTTTGGTGGCAATGCAATTGGTTAAGTGGGTTCCCAAAAATGAGGTGTTGGCAACAGCTGCACTCCATATTTTGCTGTGCAGACAGGCTTACTGAGTGTGGAGCAGCTGCAGAGGAGGCAGCAATTACTTCTGCCAGGAATCTAGAACATAATAGTTCAAGGTCCATTTTTAATGTATTGCTTCATTTATAGTGAAGCACAATAATGGTAGACTCAGAAACCTTCATTAAGACTGTTCAGTGTTCATGAGCTCTCCAGGTCTCTGGTTGCATTATATTTTATTAATTTTTTTTTTTTTTTTTTTTTTTTTTTTTGAGATGGAGTCTTGCTGTGTTGTCCAGGCTGGCATGCAGAGACCATTCACAGTTATGATCATAGAGCGTACAGCAATGCCACTTTGAACTCCTGCCCTAAGGTAACCCTCCTGCCTCAGCCTCTGCAATAGCTGAGATTACAGGTATAACACCAGACCGAGTACCAGCCTCATTCTTAAAGCAGCTGCCTAGTTTCAAGATAATGTTTTTGTTGTCTGTTTCTTCATACAACAGACAACATATTATTTCAACGTGTTTTTGAAATAGTAACTCTGTGTGTGTAGCAGACTCCAGGGCTACGTTTACACTATTCTATATTTTCTATATTATTAATGGATTTAACACTTTATATACTTTTTGTTCTTTTTTATCCCCATTCTTAACCATAAAATCTTTTAAGACTCAACGGATTTTGAAAGCACATTTTATATTTAAGTATTCAGTTTTTTTTTTTAAGGCTATCAGACTACCTTAACCATCATATTCCCAGGAAACTGTATTTTTCTTCATGTAATACTATACCAGCACATTTTCCAATAGAACTAACAGCATTCAAAACATGACTTTAATTGTAGACTACTATTTTGTTAAAAGGAGGTACTCTGCTTTATAGTTTTGTTTTGTTTTTTTTTTTTTGGTCGGGGAGACGCATCGGATACCTTTAATTTTTATTTTTATAAATAGAATTTTAATATACTTTGTTATTCATAAGTCTTCATGCACAGTTTTATTTCCTAAAGTTACATTTCTCAAAATATGCTTATTAAGAAGGCTCTGAACATGTTTAAAGACTCTTAATATATAATGCCAAAACGTCCTTCCTTCAGAAACGTTTGTACTATAATACTGCTTGCTTCTTTCGATAGAAGCTATACTTTACGGGACAAAATACTGAAAATGAGATATTAGCACAGAAGAGAAAGCTGCACACATGGGGAAAGCACCTCTCAAATATTACTCTTGAGACTTTAGTACTGACTAGTGAATTCACATAAGAATACTACCAGAGGCAGGGAAAGAGTCACTAGACAGGAATGGGCGGAGAAATCCTTAAGAATTCACCAGGACTGTCCGGGCGCGGGGCTCACGCCTGTAATCCCAGCACTTTGGGAGGCTGAGGCGGGCGGATCACGAGGTCAGGAGATCAAGACCATCCCGGCTAACACAGTGAAACCCCGTCTCTACTAAAAAATACAAAAAACTAGCCGGGCGAGGTGGCGGGCGCCTGTAGTCCCAGCTACCGGGGAGGCTGAGGCAGGAGAATGGCGTAAACCCGGGAGGCGGAGCTTGCAGTGAGCTGAGATCTGGCCACTGCACTCCAGCCTGGGCGACAGAGCGAGACTCTGTCTCAAAAAAACAAAGAAAAAGAATTCACCAGGACTGCGGATAGATTTGCTCCTACCAGTGAAACAGCATGATAATATATGACATGAGTTAGAGTACTCAGAAGGGCATTGTCTGAGTAGTGGGTGCAAAATAGTGTTAGACTTAAAGGCTTCTATTGTCTGACCTAATAAAGCACAAAAAGAAGCCTCAAAAGCATCAGACTTTTCCCAGGAAGCTCAACTATTTCACAGAAAAAACATCTTAGGAATATTTTTTAAAACAGAAAAATGCTGTCCAGCAACCAATAAACTAAAATCACAATGTTTAACGTTGAAGAAAAAAATTACCAGCATACAAAGAAACAGAAAATACAACTAAATGTAAGGAGAAATCAATGTTTGGTAATCTTCATCCTAGAGGTCTTTCAAATTTTCCAAAATATATTCTTTAATATTTGAGTTTAATGTTGTTATAATTTTAAAATTCATATAGTCAAATTTTCAATGACATATATAAGTACAATTGATGTTGTATGTTGACCGTCTATTCATGTTACAAAATTTAACAATTTTTAATAAGTATCTGTAGATTTCTTTAGATTTTCTTATATAAACAGTCATCTATACACAAGAGACAATTTATCTCTTCCCTTTAAAAATGTGTCTATGTTTTATGTTTCTGCATTTGCTACAAGCTATAACAAATGTTGAGAATACTGCTATTTGATTGTTGATATTTTTCAACTTAGGATACAAAGTCTATCATTCAGTAGCATATTAGCTTAAAATATTTTTGTAAGCACCTCAACCTGAGGAAATTTCTTTCTAGGCTTAATTACTTGTGTTTATTTTGATGATTGGTTTTAAATGTTATCAATTGTGGTTTATCGTTTGTTGAGATTATCGTTTTCATTGTTAAATATTCAAATGTCTTAATAAATAACATTTTATTTATAGCTCTATTTTATTTGTTAATATTATTCAGGATTTTGCATGGATTTTCCTTAGGAATATTGGTCTGTAATTTTCTTCATTTGAAAGTGTTTTTTAGATTTGGTTCTTAAAGTCCTAGGGTCATAAATGTGTTGGAAAATATTCGCTCTTTCTCTATATTCTGAAAGGGTGTAAGTAAATTTTATATTATGTTTTATTTAAATATTTGGAAGAACTGATGATTGAGGTCATTTTGAGTAGGTTGTAAGGTATAGAAAATTCAGGTTTTCTATCTTTTGTCAATTTCTGTATGTGTGTTTGTCAAGAAAATTGTTATTTTATGTAAATTGTCATAATTTATTGGCATTTTTGATACGCTTTATTGTTGTATTTGTTTTAACACTTTCTTTTCATTTAATCTATTTATAATCATGATTGTAAATCCTTAAACTAATTTTAAAGTTTTGCATATAAGAAATTTTGCACATACTCCAACTTATTTTACAGAAATGTAAAAATATGTTGAATAATATATATTCAATAAAGTTTGAATAAAATGCATTTCTTTAACAGAGTTTATGTATTTCTTTAGTATATATGTAAATATATATGTATATAGTTGTGGAAAAACATAAATAGGACAGCATATGCATAAGAACTTAGCATGCTTCGCTGAATAATATGCATAGTAAAACACATAAGATACTATGCCAACTTAGATTAGTTAAAGTATTTGGTAGCCTAATTAAAGTTACTTTTTATTTAAAATGTCATTCTTTCATTTTAACTTGAGTATTTCATTTTAAATCTTATCATTTTAATAAGCATTCTCTCTCTACTCCCACATACTTGGTATATTTCATTTAGTCATCATTGAACCAATGTGCTGTGTTACATTGGGAAAAAAAAGGAAATATATTCTCTACCTATTTAAAAAGTTTTACCTGATAAATACATAAAGCAATTTATTATATAGATGTTAGCATTCACACAGTTACTAAGCTAGATGTTGAAGCTCAGTGACATCTCACCATTGTTAAGAAAACACTCAAAGTTAGATATTTGAAATTAACTCCTGAACCTTTGTACATTGCACAATACATGTCTCCATGTTTTGTCACTTGGTTTGTCTGTTATTATGTATATACATGTAGGCTGTTCTCATAAGGAACACTAAAAAGTAGTCAATCATTTTACAGACTATCCAAATACCAGAGCATAAATCCATAAAATTTGGGGTATTGGATTGGGATAATATGATTTATTACTTAGACTATGTGGGTTATAAAATCACTTTAGGCACCTTTGGGTAAATTTCAAAGAGATGGAAAATCATCTATCATAAAAGCAGAAAATTGTGTATGGTGAGAGGTCTATATGATGCGTCATTGGGAAACACATCAGACATATTAAAATGAAATCTGAAATCAAAGTATTGGCTTCCAATTATGAGCATGCCACAGGTTAGAGAGCACTAGTAATTTATTAATTTAGCAATGAAGAGTTATTTATTTAACAATACTGGCCATTAACATGGTCACTTGTAAATAAAATCTCAATGCCCCCTAGGAACATTTTTTTTTTTTTTTTTTTGGCAAAACATGAAAATGTTTCTAAATTCCTTCTGGAAAAAACAGCAATATTATTACTACTCACAATACTTTGGAGAAAACAGAAAAAAACAAATTATTAAAGTAAAGGGAAGCCAGGTGCAGTGGCTCACACCTGTAATCCCTGCACTTTCATAGGCCACAGTAGGTGGATCACGAGGCCAGGAGTTCAAGATCAGTGTGACCAACATCAGGAAATCCCATCTCTATTAAAAATACAAAAATTAACCAGGTGTGGTGGTGCATGCCTGTAATCCCAGTTACTCAGGAGGCTGAGGCAGGAGTATCGCTTGAACCCGGGAGGCAGAGGTTGTAATGAGCCAAGATAGTGCCACTGCACTCCAGCCTAGGCCACAGAAAGAAGCTCCATCTCAAAAAAAAAAAAAAAAAAAAAAAAAACAGAAAAAAAAAGTGAAGGGGATATGCATCTATTAGATTATGCATCTATCAGATATTAAATATATTATAAAATTGCAATAGTTCAATGTATGGTTTTATGGAATATAAAAGGAGGTTAAAAATGATGATGCAACAAGAAAACTAATATATATACATATTAGAGACAGAAAGAGCCAGGTTTTCTGTTCATAACCAAGTACAATTGTATCTGATTGTTAACTCATATATCAGAAACTCTTGATTATTCTAAAGGCATATCAGATTTTTTACAAACTGATGGACCTTCCAGGAAAAGGCAGTTGCTGTATGTTTTGCCCATCTTCTCCATATGTTGATCTGCTTGATGGAATAATTTAGTGTTTTCTGCAAAAGTCACAATTTTGGTTTTGGCATAAAGGCTGTCTTTCATTTCTGATGGTATATGAAAAAGTTTTAGATAATTTCCATAAATACATTAAAGAGATTTCTAATCAGTTATGAAAATAGAATATAAAGTAAATTTCAAGGTGATAGCAAGTTATTTAAATAAATAAACAAGAGAGAATAACAACTTAGACCCAGCACTGTTCAATACCACTTGAGATTGAAATTGGACTTGTTGTGAGGCCATTCTCTAATCCAACATCTGGCAATTCATGCTTTCGTTTCTGGAAATTCATTTTTTCATGCTTCTAACAACCGTTAGTCATTTTTCTGCTTTATATATCTGAAAGTCTTCCACATTACAGTCTTTTTAGTTGGAACTACTTAGCACATAAAAGTATAACACCTTAGAAATTCGTATTGTTAACTTACCTTCAATTTATAACATTTTTAATTTTTGTATATAAAACTGATGTTATTGTGGCTTTTGAGTTATTTAACTTTAAAATATAAAATATATTATTTTCTCTAAAATGTCAGGTTTCTTTTTTGTCTTGTTGCTTATTTATGTGGTATTTTCTTTCTCAGACAAAAAACCATTGATTATTTTTAATAGTAATAGTAATTAGACACCCCATTTAACTTAATTTCTTATATATACATATACGCAATGCCAACTTTTGATATGACTTCAGATATGACTTCAGATATGACTATGTAAAAAGGATTAAACTATGTCAGGAAACCAAAAGCAGATTTCAGGGTATAATGTAGGTTAAAAACAATTAAAAAGGAATTCTCATTATGTGCACCCAGAATCTGAAATGAGATTTAATCATTGCTTTGAAAATTATGAAAGATAGATATAATGTTAATTGTTTGTTACTAAATTTATAAAAGACAAAAATTTGAAATGATTTTAATAAAAAATACTTTGAAAACAAGGCTTACATTTGTATTGAAGTTTGCAAAGAAGTGTATTGGACTGTAAAACATAACTGTAGACACATCCCATGTGAAAAATACAATATATACAATGCTGATTATTTATGAAGTTAAGAAATATACAAAAGTATTTAAAAATTTAAGGACTAAAGATCATTTTCATTATTTTACAACTCTCATAAAAATCTAATTACAAATGAATGCAGTAATTCTGATATAAGTGGACAGAATTACTGGTTTATATTACACTTACTTTTAAGATACAGACAAAAATAGATATATGTGCTAAACAGATTTATAAATTTATATGTAAATCTGCCACTTGTGATTCTGGAAGATAGTAATCATTTAAACTTGAATATAATAATAATTGAAGAGAAATATATTGTGTATCAAAATTAATAGTCTTTCTAATTAGGGAGATACAAATTAAAAGAAATACTTTGAGGCAACAACTTTGCTAATTTAGCCATGAATTCATCCAATTTATTGAGCACCTATTACTGCCAGGCATTTTTATAGTCACTTGGGATGTATTAGTGAATAAAACACATAGATATTCAATGGTAGGCTAGAGTTGGGACACCACAACTTACTAGAACAGATTGTTAAATATTTAGGATGTTTTGATTCGGTTTTTGAAACACTGCCATTGTTAGCTTAAAATCAGCCATGATGGGAATATTTTACAACATGAAAATTGTGCAAACAATACAAGGCATGGCTTTCTTTTTCAGCCAATTTGCCAGCACACCATTTCAAATATCCCTTTTCTAGCACAGAAGGATGCAACAAACAATATGAAGAATAAGCAAGTATATCATATTGTATGTTAGAAGGCAGTAAGAGTTATGGGGAACAAAAAAGAGAGGGAGAATGGTGGTGATTTTGTGAGTGTGATAGGAGAGCAGTTTGCAGCATTAAATAGGTTACGCATCATCAAACAAAAACAGTAAAATTTGTGAGGTAGTTAGCCATGCATATAAGGAACAGGTAAGCTGCTGTGACAGGAGCAGGGTAGTAGGGGATAAGATCAGAGAGGCAATGGGGTCAGATAAGGTCATCTTCTGGAGGCTAGAGAAGGATTCTGATTTTTTCATCTTGAATGGAATGGAGAGAACCTGCAGGGTTCAAAAGAGTGATAAGATCTAACATATTTTAAAAGAATAACTCTAGCTTCTATGTTGAATGTGGGGTCAATGCATAGGAGGCATACAGACAAAGTTTGAATAAGAGAAGCCTTTAGGATGTATTACATTCATTGCACAAGAAAAGACAGCAGCTTACAAGAGGATAGGAACAAATGAACACAATGAGAAGTCCTTGGATTCTGAACATATCTCAAGAGATATAGCCATAAAGGATTTGGTGGTGGTAACTGCAAACAAGTTTATCACTACCAACGAATCACTTGGAAAGCTAAATTTCCATGATGACTAGTGAGTTACCTTTGGTGCCCAAAATTATAATACATAATTTGTTATTATCCTCTGAGCTAGGCTGGCCACTTTTACCACAGTTTTATTTTATAATTTTTTAATCCTTCAAAATTAGAATAATTTTCTTTTCGTAATTGTTGTTTCAACATTTTAAGGAGTTAACAACATCAGTTGGACTTTTAAATATTTATGTAATTGACAGTTTGATTATGTTTTTGTTTTCACTTGTCGTGAGATAGTCTTGGTAGTCAAGTGTCACTAGTACCACAATTAATATAATTGACACCAACATGAGGCCATTAAGATGCATTTCGCTTCACGTTGGAAATCTTTGTCCTCTTCATCTTAGAAGCCACCTTATTATTATTATTATTATTATCTTGCTAATGAATTGAAGTGGTATGGGATTTCTAAATTACTTAAAACTAAGATCGGTTTTCTTTCAGGTCCCTGGCTGGACTAATAGAAATATACTTCAGGGCACATTTCAAGGTACATTAGACACCATCAACTTTATTCCCATAATGCTTTTATTATTGAAATAGTAAATGATCCCCTCCTCATCCGAAACACAGTGTTTAGTCTCTAGCAAGTAGCAGTTAGCAGAAATCTTTCCTATAGATGCAACGAATGAACTGTGTCTGAATTATATAATCATTATTTTATACATGTAATGTGAGTTTATCTTTCATAGGAACTTCATGTTCAGGTAGTAACTTGCTCTACATACTGGACGAAAGAAGAACTCTATAAAAATAACTGATTATATAATTTGAACGAGTCACCTACAGCATCTTTATTCTTCCATGTTTCTGTATGATGATCTGTATAATATTTGCCATAATTCTCTTGAAGAAACTTTGATGACATATTATAATAATGTATCACAGGAGTGCTACTACTGGGTTTTATTTAAGAAGTTTTACATGTTATAAAACTTAAACTTAAAACAAAGTCAATTGGGAGGCCGAGACGGGCGGATCACGAGGTCAGGAGATCGAGACCATCCTGGCTAACACGGTGAAACCCCGTCTCTACTAAAAAATACAAAAACTAGCCGGGCGAGGTGGCGGGCGCCTGTAGTCCCAGCTACTCGGGAGGCTGAGGCAGGAGAATGGCGTAAACCCGGGAGGCGGAGCTTGCAGTGAGCTGAGATCTGGCCACTGCACTCCAGTCCGGGCGACAGAGCGAGACTCCGCCTCAAAAAAA
>NW_016808832.1:1003959-1008806 GCF_001698545.2 Rhinopithecus bieti
AAAAAAAAAAAAAAAAAAAAAAAAAAAAAAAAAAAAAAAAAAAAAAAAAAAAAAACAAAGTCAAGTTTATAAAGATAGATAAGTTTATAAAGATAACTTATCTATCTTTATAAACTTGACTTTGTTTGGGCTGCTACAACATAATATCTTAGACTAGGCAATTTATAAACAACAGAAATGCTTTTCTCAACTTTCTGGAGCCTGGAAAGTCCAAGATTAAGGTACCAGTAGATTCAGTGCCTGGTGAGGGCTTCAAAGATGGTGCCTTGTTGCTGTTTTCCTCAGATCACAGAAAGGCAAGGGAGTTCACTTCAACCTCTTTTGCAATGGCACTAATCGCATTAATAGAGGCAGGGCCCTCACAATGTAATTCTTTCCTAAGCAGCCCTATCGCTTAATACCACCATAATGGGGATTAGATTCCAACATTAATTTTGGGGTTTCACATTCATAATAGCAATGTTGAAAACCATGCATTTACATTTGTACCTCTCATCCTAACCCAGTATCACAGGATTCATTCTAGACTTCATCCCTAATTGTACTATCTTTCTCTAATAGTTAAAAACAACTACACAGACACATGCACACACACACACACACACACACACACACACACATACACAGACACACACCCTCTCATTATTCTCACTAAATATACTTGCTTGACAAATTGTGTGTATGTAACCAATTTCTTGTTGCTTATGACACCCTCTTTTCCAGCCTTTTCCCACTGTGGACATATGTCTCACATTCCTTGATGCCTAGCCCTTCATTTTAGATTGAATGTCCACCCGCTTCCCTCACAAATGCCTGTTTCCCCAGCTCAGTCTCTGATGTCTTTCAGCAGTTTAGTGCTACTTCCGGACACCAGTATGGATGCCTACTTCATCCTTCTCGTGCTCCAACGCGCTGTAAGGTTTTAGGACTCTACACCTCTCCCTTTCCCTGTAAACAGGTGTTCTCTCTGTGAAGGCTCTGATACTTTGTGCCACCATCCCATATTTTCAATAACCAACTCCAAATGTACTTGGAAAAGAAAAAAAACTTTGTATACTAATCTTTTCCTCAGATTAGTCTCCTTTCCAGTATTTTTCCTCCAGTGTTAATATGTTATTATTCACTCAGAGTCAACATCTAAATTTTATCAAACTTTTCCTCTATATTTCTTCTTCCTATTCACACATTCTACATTCTCAAACTTTTTCCTCCCAATGTTTTTCTTCCCCTCCATTGCCACTGTCCTGTTGTTCAACACTTTTGTAAATCCATGCCTGTATTACTACAAATGATATATCAATGCTTGTAACAATTATAATTGTTTTCCCCACTAAAATCATATATATTGACACAAGACTGAGATTCAGGACAATACTCTTATTTCATTTCTCTCTGGCTTAACTCATTTTTCTCTTGCATTCTGGTTCACCTTTCCAGGTGTATTTATTTTCAATAATAATTCTGCATTTCTTAAACACTTCAGAAGAATTTACTCATTTGTTATTACTTGTATTTTTCACCCACCACTTTCATTCATTTCTTGGATTCATTTTATGTCCAAGAAATTGATATAAAATTAAATACATGGGTACATCAAATCTTGCCCACTAAGTTTTACATTTCTGTTCTCAATTCTAGATATTCTTGCTTTGTCATATTTTTAGGTGAGTGTATGACTGAGTTTTGTTTCTCCAACCACATAAGGAAAATACAGCTCACCTTTCAGTTATTGTAGCTGCAGCATCTTGCACGGGGTCATGTACAGAATGGACAATAAATGATTGCATAGTAAAACTAAATAGAAAAACACTAAGCTATTCCAACAGAATATACAACGAAGTGATCAGTTATAGCTGATGAGAGTCAAGGGTGCTTATGCTGTTTCATTTGTTTCTTTAAAATATTTTAAATTCTACTTGCCTAAAAAGTGACCAAATTGAAGGTTATATTCCATTTATGTGACCGATTTTGTATTTTAAAATACTCCCCTAAATTGTGTTAAGCAGTTTCTATTTGTATTCAATGTCACCTCTGTATGGAGTCAAGAACAGAAAGTAAATAGTAATAAATGTAGTAAATGAAGTAGTTACCTTGGGAACAATGCATCTGACCATTTTAGTTGTAAAGAGTCACTTAGAATACAACAACCAAATAGAATCACAATACATAGTGAAAAATGTATTCTTATTCTTGTATGACTGTCCTATTTATTTATGTTTTTAATTTCCTGGCAGCTTGTATTTTATTCCTATTTTCAATTCCTTTCAATTTTATATTTACAGATAAATTAGATCTAAAATTCTTCTTCAAACCTGAAACATCTGGATACTTAAAGGACAATATTATTTATATTGAGAAACCAATGGACTTAATAAGTATTTACTATTGTCTCTCATAACCAATGCTTGAAATTTTCTATTAAACATTTATTAATATTAAATTTGTAAACATGTTGTACTGTAATTTTAATCAGCATTTCTCTTTCACTAGGGAATTTTAGCATTTTTTCTTTGTATTTGTTGGCCAATTACATTTTTCTCTGCATAAACTTACTTTTCATATTCTTGTCACAAGTTTTAATATTGAAACTCAAGTTTTTATGTTATTATTAGTTTGTAGTAATATCATGACATTCCAGAAATTAATCCTATGTCCATTTTAAATGTCGAAAGTATCATCTCCCAGTTTTTCATGTCATAGTTTTCTGTGGTTTCCAAATGAAATTCTTAATTTTTATGTATTAAAATGTATCAATATTTTCCCCTACAGTTTGAAGTGTTTGAGTTTTGTTTAACAAACTTTATCTATGTTATGGTCATGAGACTCCTACATTTTCTCCTATTAGCTTTAATATTCATATTTTAGTTTATAATCTACCTGAAATGTATATATGGTATGTGGCAGTTATCCAACTTGATTTTTCTACATATCATTAGAGGGTTTTCCTCTCTAAATTCAGTACACGGTCCATCTGTCTCATTTATAATAGCGACTTCATCAAATGGCACTTTTCCACCTCTCCAGAGACTGGAACTTGAGCTATGTCTTCTGTTTATTTGCAAGTACTACCTTGTTTTCTTTCTTTTTAAAACTTGGCATATCCCAGTTTTTTAAATCCAAGTGTGTAGGTTAAAGTATTTAGCAAAATATTTTGTCTAATTCAAACAAAATTTAATAAATCTTTAGAAATTCTTAGAAAATGACATTCCTAATGCAGATACTTGATCCCCTATTTTATGGATTGCACATAATTTGAATGTAAAGTAAAATATGTAGTTTTGATATAATTCACATCTAGTATTCTATAAATGGCATTTAAATTGTCCTCTAATTAAATTTTCATATGTTTAAATAAAGTATAATATCTTTAAGAGTTTAAATGATATCTATATAATAATACCTAAAATAAAAATATTTAAAATAAAAAGTATATCTAAAGAGCTACCAATAATAATAATAATGTAATAATTCAATAATGCATAATTAAATAAACATGGTTCTCTTTTCTAAATGTAAATAAAATATTTGATAGTGACATTTTTAAAATCAAGACTTTCATTTTCAACAGAATAAATATTCCCTTCCAAAAGCAGAAGGCCAAAGATGAATAAAAAAAAAAATCAGTAGTTCCTTCTGGAATCTGCAAGGACCAGGTTAGTTTTTTTAACAAGTGACCACTTTGCAAGATTCTTTTTTTAAAATTTATTTATTTTACTTCAAGTTCCAGGATACAAGTGCTGAATGTGTAGGCTGGTTACTTAGGTCTGCGTGTGCCGTGGTGGTTTGCTGCACTTACCAATCCGTCATCTAGGCTTTAAGCCCCACATGCATTAGCTATTTGTCCTAATGCTCTCCCTCCCCTAGCTCTCCATGACCTGACTTGACCTGGTGTGTGTTGTTCTCCTCCCTGTGGCCATGTGTTCTCACTGTTTCATTCCCACATACGAATGAGAAGATGTGGTGTTTGGCTTTCTGTTCCTGTGTTAGTTTGCTGAGGATGATGGCTTCCAGCTTCATCCATGCCACTGTAAATAACAAGAACTCATTCCATTTTATGGCGTATAGTACTCCATGGTGTGTATGTATCACATTTTCTTTATCCAGTTTATCACTGATGAGCATTTGGGTTGGTTCCTTGTCTTTGCTATTGTAAATTGTGCTGCAATAAACATACGTGTGCATGTGTCTTTATAGTTAAATGATTTATATTCCTTTGGGTATATACCCAGTAATAAGATTGCTGGGTCAAATAGTATTTCCAGTTCTAGATCCTTGAGGAATCACCACGCCCTCTTCCACAGTGGCTGAACTAATTTACATTCGCATCAACAGTGTCAAACCGGTCCTATTTCTCCACAGCCTTGCCAGCATCTACTGTTTCTTGACTTTTTAATGATTGCCATTCTAACTGGTGTGAGATGGTATCTCATTGTAGTTTTGATTTGCATTTCTCTAATGATCAGTGATGATGAGGATTTTTTTTTCATGTGTTTGTTGACCACATAAATGTCTTCTTTTGGAAGTGTCTGTTTGTATCCTTTGCCCACTTTTTGATAGTTTTTTTTTTTTTTTTTTTTAATTCATTTAAGTTTCTTGTAGATTCTGGATAATAGACCTTTGTCAGATGGATAGATTGCAAAAATTTCCCCCCATTCTGTAGGTTGCCTGTTCACTCTGATGATAGTTCCTTTTGCTGTGCAGAAGCTCTTTAGTTTAATTAGATCCCTTTTGTCAATTCTGGCTTTTGTTGAAATTGCTTTTGGCGTTTTTGTCACAAAGTGTTAGCCCATGTCTATGTCCTGAATGGTATTGCCTAGGTTTTCTTCTGGGATTTTTATGTTTTTGGG
>NW_016808832.1:1010231-1017611 GCF_001698545.2 Rhinopithecus bieti
AAATAAAAATATTTAAAATAAAAAGTATATCTAAAGAGCTACCAATAATAATAATAATGTAATAATTCAATAATGCATAATTAAATAAACATGGTTCTCTTTTCTAAATGTAAATAAAATATTTGATAGTGACATTTTAAAATCAAGACTTTCATTTTCAACAGAATAAATATTCCCTTCCAAAAGCAGAAGGCCAAAGATGAATAAAAAAAAAAATCAGTAGTTCCTTCTGGAATCTGCAAGGACCAGGTTAGTTTTTTTAACAAGTGACCACTTTGCAAGATTCTTTTTTTAAAATTTATTTATTTTACTTCAAGTTCCAGGATACAAGTGCTGAATGTGTAGGCTGGTTACTTAGGTCTGCGTGTGCCGTGGTGGTTTGCTGCACTTACCAATCCGTCATCTAGGCTTTAAGCCCCACATGCATTAGCTATTTGTCCTAATGCTCTCCCTCCCCTAGCTCTCCATGACCTGACTTGACCTGGTGTGTGTTGTTCTCCTCCCTGTGGCCATGTGTTCTCACTGTTTCATTCCCACATACGAATGAGAAGATGTGGTGTTTGGCTTTCTGTTCCTGTGTTAGTTTGCTGAGGATGATGGCTTCCAGCTTCATCCATGCCACTGTAAATAACAAGAACTCATTCCATTTTATGGCGTATAGTACTCCATGGTGTGTATGTATCACATTTTCTTTATCCAGTTTATCACTGATGAGCATTTGGGTTGGTTCCTTGTCTTTGCTATTGTAAATTGTGCTGCAATAAACATACGTGTGCATGTGTCTTTATAGTTAAATGATTTATATTCCTTTGGGTATATACCCAGTAATAAGATTGCTGGGTCAAATAGTATTTCCAGTTCTAGATCCTTGAGGAATCACCACGCCCTCTTCCACAGTGGCTGAACTAATTTACATTCGCATCAACAGTGTCAAACCGGTCCTATTTCTCCACAGCCTTGCCAGCATCTACTGTTTCTTGACTTTTAATGATTGCCATTCTAACTGGTGTGAGATGGTATCTCATTGTAGTTTTGATTTGCATTTCTCTAATGATCAGTGATGATGAGGATTTTTTTTTCATGTGTTTGTTGACCACATAAATGTCTTCTTTTGGAAGTGTCTGTTTGTATCCTTTGCCCACTTTTGATAGTTTTTTTTTTTTTTTTTTTTAATTCATTTAAGTTTCTTGTAGATTCTGGATAATAGACCTTTGTCAGATGGATAGATTGCAAAATTTCCCCCCATTCTGTAGGTTGCCTGTTCACTCTGATGATAGTTCCTTTTGCTGTGCAGAAGCTCTTTAGTTTAATTAGATCCCTTTTGTCAATTCTGGCTTTTGTTGAAATTGCTTTTGGCGTTTTGTCACAAAGTGTTAGCCCATGTCTATGTCCTGAATGGTATTGCCTAGGTTTTCTTCTGGGATTTTTATGTTTTTGGGTTTTACTTTTAAGTCTTTAATCCAACTTGAGTTAATTTTTGTATAAGATTTAAGGAAGGGGTCCAGTTTCAGTTTTCTGCATATGCCTAGGCAGTTTTCCCAGCACTGTGTATTACATAGGGCATCTTTTCCTTTTCATTTGCTTGGTAAATATTCCTCTATCCTTTTATTTTGAGCCTTTGTGTATTTTTGCATGTGAGACCTATCAGGTACAGCACACTGATGAGTCTTGACTCTATCCAATTTTCCAGTCTGTGTCTTTTAATTGGATCATTTAGCTCATTTACATTTAAGATTAATATTTTTGTGTGTGAATTTGATCCTGTCATCATGATGTTACCTGGTTATTTTGCACACTAATTGGTGCAGTTTCTTCATCGTGTCATTGGTCTTTATATTTTGGCGTGTTTTTGCAGTGGCTGGTACCAGCTTTTTCTTTCCATACTTAGTGCTTCCTTCACGGGCCCTTGTAAGACAGGCCTGGTAGTGATGAAATCCCTCAGCATTTGCTTGTCTGGAAAGGATTTTATTTTCTCTTTTGCTTATGAAGCTTAGTTTGGTTGGATATGAAATTCTGGGTTGAAAATTCTTTTCTTCAAGGATGTTGAATGTTAGCCCCTAACTCTCCTCTGGCTTGTAGGGTTAGTCTGATGGGCTTCCCTTCATAGGTGACCTGGCCTTTCTCTCTGGCTGCCCTTAACAGTTTTTCCTTCACGTCAACCTTGGAGAATCTGATGATTCTGTGTTTCGGGGTTGATCTTCTCATGCAGTATCTTAGTGATGTTTTCTATATTTACTGAATTTGTATGTTGGGTTGCCTTGCTAGGTTGGGGAAGTTCTCCTGGATAATATCCTGAAGTTTGTTTTCCTACTTGGTTCCATTCTCTCCATCTCTTTCAGGTACTCTAACAAATAGTAGGTTCAGTCTTTTTACATAGTCCCATATTTCTCGTAGGCTTTGTTTGTTCCTTTTTATTCTTTTGTCTCTAATCTTGTCTGCATGCCTTAACTCAGCAATGTGGTCTTCAGTCTCCAAAATCCTTTCCTCTGCTTGGTCGATTTGGCTATTGGTACTTGTGTGTGGTTCACAAAGTTTTTGTGCTGTGTTTTTCATCTCCATCGGGTCATTTATGTTCCCCTCTAAACTGGTTATTCTGTTTAGCAGCTCCTGTAACCTTCCATCAGGGTTCTTAGCTGTTTTGCATTGGGTTAGAACATGCTCCTTTAGCTCAGCAGCGTTTGTTGTTACCCACCTTCTGAAGCCTACTTCTGTCAATTCGTCCATCTCATCTTCTGTACAGTTCTGTGCACTTGCTGAAGAGGCGTTGTGATCATTTGCAGGAGAAGAGGCACTCTGGTCTTTTGGGTTTTCAGCGTTTTTTCATCATTCTTTCTCATCTTCATGAGTTTGTCTAGTAATGATCCTTGAGGTGCTGACCCTTGGATGGGGTTTTTGTGGGGAATTTTTTTGTTGTTGATGCTGTTGTTGTTGTTTGCTGTTATTTGTTTTTCTAGGAATGGTCAGGTCGCTCTTCTGTAGGGGTGCTGTGGTTTTTCTGGGGTTCACTTCAGGCCCTATTCAGCTGGTTCACTCCTGTGCCTGGAGATGTCACATGAGGAGGCTGCAGAACAGAAAAGATGGGTGGCTGTTCCTTCCTCTGGGATCTCTGACCTCGAGAGGCACCCACCTGATGCCACTAGGGTTGCTCCTGTATAGCGTGCCTGACAACTCCTGTTGGAGGGTCTCACCCAATTGGGTGGCACGGAGAATAAGCGGCATTTAATGAAGTACTTTGACTGTTCCTTGGTGGAGGGGGTATGCTTTGGGGGAAAAACTCACTCTTCTGTGCTGCCTGGATTCCTTAGAACTACCAGGAGGAATGACTAAGTCTGCTGGTCTGCAGAGACTGTGGCCACCCCCTGCCCCCTAGGGGCTCAGGCCCAAGGAGATCGGAGTTCTGTCCCTGAGCCCCTGGCTGGAGTTGTTGGAGTTCCTGTAGGGAGGCTCCACCCATGAGAAGGGATGGGTCACCGTCAGGCGTGAAGAGGCGCTCTGTCTGCAGTCTGCCACAGCTGGTGTGTTGAGCTGTGACCGGGATACCTCCTGGGACCAAGCAGTCCAGCCTCCCTGGGTCCAGCCGGCGAAAAGCACAACCTGGAGCTATAAAGATGGATGCTGCCCTTCTCTTGCCCTGGGAACGTAGTGCTTTAGGCAGCTATCAGTCCCAGTGTTGGCTGCCGTCCCTTCTGCAAGGAACTCAAAGAGCTTAAACAGCAGGCAGTGGCAGCTGTGGTGCCGGTTACCCCTCCCCCCAGGAGCTCCACAGGCTTAAGCAGATTCTAGCTTAATGGCTGTTGAGAATCTGCGCAGCTCCGTAGTTGGGACCTTAGACCTCGGTGGCATGGGCTCACAAGCGGAATCTTTTGATCCATGGGTTGCACAGTTCTGTGGAAAAAGCACATTTTCCCAGGCGGGGAAGCATGCTCACTCACTGCCTTCCTTGGCTGCGGCCGGTGGGTCTCCCCTGCCCCGTGTGTCTCTCAGGTGGGCCACCACACCACACTGGCCTTCCTTCCTCTCCTTGGGTCACACCAGCCATCTAGTCAGTTCTTATGAGAGCCTTGTGGCCACCTAGATACCTCGGTTGGCATTGCAGGATTTGCACACTATTACGGTTCTTTTCGATGGGAGCCTCTGCCCACCACTGCTTCCTGTGGGCCATCTTGGCCCCGCCCCCAATACCGGCATTTTATACCTCTTGTACAGTTCATTCAAGTTTATTTCCCTACCATGTTGTTACATTCAATGTTTTGATTATCTTTATCAGAAAAAGGGATCACAGTGAACGTTTTTGATGATCATGATAACAGAGAATCACTGTGCCAATAGATTTCACGTGTACTGGTCAAGTATTTTGTAAAATGTCCCTCATCTAGAATTTTTCTGATTTTTTCTGTGATTAGACTAAGGTTGTCAGTTTGAAGAGAAAGATCAAAGGAATAAACGGACATTTTCATTATACCATATAAAAAGCACGTATATCAACATCATAGTTACTGTTAATGTAGCTGTATTGCCTAGCTGAGGTAGTCTTTGTCAGGTGCCTTCACTGTGAAGTGTTAGTCTGTCATGGTTTATTCTGTAATCACGGGAGGGTATCACTATGCATAGCCCGCAGTTAAGGAATGGGAAGTTAGGTTTCATCTTAAGGGCCAAGTGTCTACACAAATAATTTGAAATTCATCACTGGCGGTTTTTTTTTTTTTAAATTTATTTTCTCCTATTTTGCAATTATTAACAATTATTTATTTATGTAAGTGTTAACTTGTGGGTATTTGTGGTATTCTTTGAGTTTTAATACAATACTAAGTTATTCATTTTGTTGCTCAAATCACTTCAGCTTTGGCTGTTGGAAGTTCTTTAGCTCTTGTGTCACTTGGACCTATCCTTTTCATTGTGTGTGTGTGTTTGTGTGTGTGTGTGCATGTGCATGTGCATATTTGTTCAGTATTTTCTTACCTTCTGATACTGTGAGATGCTTCAGTCTCATCTTATGTATTCCCTACACCAGTGCTAAAATCAAGCATTTCTCTACGACGCCTTGATCCGTTTGATTGAAGAATGGTGTTGAAAACCAAGATCTAAGGGCTCTATGTGCTATTCCATAGTGAAGTGTTTCTGCTGCTAGGCCAATTCAGCTGACAGATGCGAAAAGAATATGTGTATGCTAATCCGTGTAAATATATAGATATCTGTATTATACTGTATATTCATCTGTGTCTAAATTAGGCTAAATATGAGTTCATTTTTATGTCTCCACCTCTAATTTAGTACCATATCTATCATTCTTGCATTCTTTCCTTGGGTGTATGTCACCTCAAACTCCAACAGTAATAAATCTGCCTCCCAACATTAGCAAACTATTTACTAAATATCCAATTACTATGTTATTAATTTAATTACGTATAGTGATTTCAAAATTGATAATTCCTTTCTTTGTGGGAAACAACATTTTCCACTTAAAGACAGGACATATGGTGCCTTTAGACTTACAGTTTCCACTAATATCCAAAGCACCATTTATCCAACTCCCTTTAGCACAGTTGTTTCATACATTTGTAATAGCATCAGATTGACTTGTCATATTCTGTATTCTATTCTTGGATTCTTTTAGTTCCTAAAGTGATTATTTTTAATTTGCATGCAATAAGTTCACACTTTGTGTTGTAAAGTTCTATGGGTTTTGACAAATGCATAGTGTTATATCTCCAGCACAACACGATTACAATAATGTCATCAGTTTAAAAAATCCCATGTGCTTGACATCTTCAACCTTCCTCCTCCCAATCCCTGACAATCACTCATCTTTTACCATCTCTATAACTTTGTTATTCTAGAATGCTATATAAAAGGAATTATATAGTATTACACAGTAGACTTTCAGATTGACTTCTACCTATCAATATATATTAAAATGTAATGTTTTCTGTAACTTACTAGGTCATTCCTTTATATTGCTGAATATTATTTTATTTTATGTATGTAGTGCAATGTATCAGCTCACCTACTGAAATACATCATAGTTGTTTCCAGTTTTTCGCTATTGCCTTCACATGCAAATGTTTGAGAGAACATACATTTTAAATCAAAGAACTTCAGAATGTGATTGTTGGCTCTTACAGTAAGACTTCATTTATTGCTTAAGATACTGAAAAACTGCTTTCCAAAATTACTATACTAATTTGTATTCATACAAGCAATAATTGAAAGTTTCTGTTGTTTCACATTCTTTCAAAAATTGGAATTTTCAGCTACGTATATTTTCAAAAGTGGTGTCTTATTATTTCAATACACATTTTCATAATGAAAATAATAATGAACGTATTTTATATGCTTGGTTGCCACCTACATTTCTTTTTTGGTATGGTGTATGTTGAGATCTTTTGTTAATCAAATTGGATTTATTATTTCCTTATTGTTGATATTTAAGAAGTCTTTGTATATTTTGGATTCAAGTAATATCTCAGATATATAAATTGCAAAAATTTTCTCCTATCTTATGACTTGTCCATATTTTAACTGTGTTTTGTAGAGCAAAAGTTTTAATATTAATAAATCCAGTACTATATATATATATATATTCTTTCTTGTGGATTATACTCTTGGTGTTTTATCTTAAAATATCATTAAGTCTAGGGTCATATAGACTTTATCCTAGTTTTACTGTAGATGGTCTGTATTTTGACTTTAACATGATGTCTTCAATCTATCTGAAATAATTTTATTTAAGGTCTAAGGTCTAAGGTCTGTTTCTATGTTCTTTTTTTTTTTTTTTTTTTTTCTGAGAAATGTCCAACTGTACTGACACCGCTTTTGAAAGACTATCTTTTCTTCATTGCATTGTTTTTTCTCTTTTGTCAAATATCAGTTGGCCATATTTGTCTGGGTCTGGTTTTGGACTCTCCATTCTATCCCAATGATCTGTATCCAAATTTGGTATATACTTTCACCGACATTATGTTGTTGTTATTATTGTAGTTTTATATTAAGTGTTATAATAAGTCTCGAACTTAGGTACTATGAGTTCTCAACTTTTGTTCTTCTTCAGCATTGTGCTAACTATTCTTAGTGTTTTATGTTTTGACATTAATTTTAAAATCAGTTTTTGAGTATCTACAAAGTAGTTCAATGGATATTGTTTGGGGTTGCAATAGATTATATAGATCAGGTTGAGAACTGATACCTCAACAATATTGTATTTTCCAATATATGGAAAATAAATAATGCTTATTCCAAACCATGGACAATGAATAATGGTTATAATGGTTCATTTCTTTAAATCTTTTGTTTCTTCAGTGCATTTTATTTTTCTACAAAAAAAAAAAAAAAAAAAAAAAACTGTGACTTTTTTTTATTTTTACCTATTTCTTTTTTTTTTTT
>NW_016808832.1:1018544-1024100 GCF_001698545.2 Rhinopithecus bieti
GGACTCTGGCTCTGTTGCCCAGGCTGGAGTGCAGTGGCCGGATCTCAGCTCACTGCAAGCTCCGCCTTCCGGGTTTACGCCATTCTCCTGCCTCAGCCTTCCGAGTAGCTGGGACTACAGGCGCCCGCCACCTCGCCCGGCTAGTTTTTTGTATTTTTTTTTAGTAGAGACGGGGTTTCACCATGTTAGCCAGGATGGTCTCGATCTCCTGACCTCGTGATCCACCCATCTCGGCCTCCCAAAGTGCTGGGATTACAGGCTTGAGCCACCGCGCCAGGCCAACTATTTCTCTTAATGCAAATTTTAATAGTTTGTGTGCTCCAAGGAACTCATCAATTTTATCTTTGCTATTAATTTTTTAAGCATAGTTACTTATAGTATTAACTTTTTAAAATGCCTATGAAATTATTAGAAATGACATTCATTTTTTATATTGGTGGCTTATGCTTCCTCTTTTATTTTCTTATTCTGTTTTTTAGTTTATTAATTTTCTTAGTCTTTTTAAAGAATCACATTTTGGTTTTCATGACTCATTTTTTTTTATTCACAGGTTATTTGGTATGTTATTTGGTATAATTTCAAAATTCTTGGGAATTTTTTTAGTTTTCCTTGTGTTACTGATTTGTAGTTTAATTTTACTGCACTCTGAGGTTTCTATTCTTTCAAATATGAGTGGTGTCTTTTATGCCACAGAATGTGTTCCATCCTGGTGAATGCTGTATGCAAAATGGAGTTGAATGTGTATTCTACTGCTGTTGATGGGGTATTCTAAAAATGTCAATTAAGTCAACTGATTAATGGTACTGTTTAGGTCCTTTGTATACTTATTTAATCACTGCCTCCTTGATTTATTATTGACTGTACTGGTGGACTTATACCTCCTTTCAGTTCTCAGTTTTTGCCTCAGGTATGTTGATGTTCAATTGTTACAGTCTCACACTTTTGGGAGTGCTTTGTCTTAAGGTAGTATCCTTGACACAGTTATTTCAGTTTTCACTTGTTTTGTTTTAGCGTTGTTGTACTGTCTTCATCCCTTTATTTTTAACCTTTCTGAGTCTTTTAATTTAAATTGGCTTTTTAAAATAAAACATGTAGTTGGGTCTTTTTTGTTGTTGTTGTTTCAACACTAACCCTCTCTGTTTTGATTGGTATGTTGTTTTCGTGTGTTTAGACCATTCATATTGAGAGTTGTCGCGACAATTAGATGAATGTCTAACATGTTTGTAGCTACTTTCTGATTTGGGCACTTTTTGTTTCTTTTCCTCCTCTATTTCTGCATTGTTTTAATTTAATGTTTTATGTGATTTTTTAAAAGCTTTTACTATAGCTCATCATTTATTTTTTGTTTTATGCTAGACATGTTTTAACCAGTATAGGAATTATATTGAATAGGCCTTTCAAAATGAGGTTTTATATTAATCTGTCTAGTGTTTGGACTGGGTTTAATGTTTGTGGTAGTTAAATATACCAGAGGCTTCAAGTTCCTCTAATTTCCCTGTTTTTGTCTCGTCTCTTAACTTCGAGACTTCCTTATGTGCTTCTTCTCAAAAAGAATCTGCTACTTGAAACTCTTTCAGTTGAATCTGTTGTAATTATGATGTCATTATAATGATATAAAATTATATTGGTTTAGTGGTCATGTATTGGAAGGGTATGCTCCGTAATCTTTTTATGTTTCTGTGTCTTAGTAGGTCTCCTTCTCAAAACAGTGTGGAAATATGTTATTTACTCTATATAATCATTTGTTTCTACTTTTTTATCCTGTCATAGGTCTCAGACTAGCCTTCCTGCCTGGGAGTTCTCCTTGCCTACTTCTGAAGTTGGTCACTGGAATGTGTTCCAAGAATGTTGAATTATTTCTGAACTTGCCATGTTTTTCTCTGTGATTAGGCCATCTGTGTTTGCTAATTCGTGCTCATTAAATTAGGCTCCTACCCTCCCACATGGGCTGAGAGATAGAGGCCCTATCTTCCATGATGGTTACATTTATTCAAATGAATGACTTCAAGGTCCTTGAGAAAGACAATAATGGGCTGTAAAACTGGCAAGAGAGTTTTGAAAAAGTACATGGAAATAATGTACAATTATAAGTTTTCTAAAGTAAATTCTCTAAGAAAAAGGAAGGTCAGGAGCCAAGACAGGGAAAGACCTGTCTAAAATTCAATCATGGCGAGGGGAACATAAGACTATCTTAGGGACAGGAGCACTTTGGAAGGCTGAGGGGGGCGGATCACGAGATCAAGAGATCCAGACCATCCTGGCCAACATGGTGAAACTCCATCTCTACTAAAAATACAAAAAGTAGCTGGATGTGGTGGCATGTGCCTGTAATCCAGCTACTCAGGAGGCTGAGGCAGGAGAATTGCTTGAACCCGGGAGGCGGAGATTGCAGTTTGCAGTGAGCCAAGATCATGCCACTGCACTCCAGCCTGGCAACAGAGCAAGACTGTCAAACAAACAAACAAAAACTGTTTTAGTCATTTGTAAAGACAAATTGAATTAAGAACACTCTTGTACTGGGCACTTAAAAATACACACACACACACACACACACACACAACTATTTATTCAGAGTATAAAACTAAGGGATTGAAATGTCATGACTTGTATAGTTCTGATGATTCAGCCCTTGTTCCAGGCCAGGAGGCTGTCATAGCTGTGAAAGGAAAGTATCTTGGGTCCCTTCAACCTGGGAACCACTCAGGGCAAATCTGCTTCCCATTCTATTCAAAGTCATCCCTCTGCTCACAGGGATAGATACATATTCTGATTGCCTTCTTTGTAAAGACCTATCAGAAACTCAACAGAATGCAACCATCTCTCTTACCTACCTGTGACCTGGAAGCCCCCTTGCTTTGAGTTGTGTCCACTTTTCTGGACAGAACTGATGTACCTCTTACCTATATTGATTGATGTCTCATGTCTCCTAAAACATATAAAACCAAACTGTACCCAAACCACCTTGGGTAGGTGTCATCAGGACTTCCTCGGGCTCTGTCATGGTCCTCAACCTAGGCAAAATAAACTTCCTGAATAAACTGAGAGCTGTCTGGTATTTTCCAGGTTCACTTTTTGGTAATCACCAAATGATTCTTGAGTGGAAATGCCTTTGACCTTTGACAAATCTCTAGGTGCTTGTACCAGCATGAGCTAACTTTATGACTCAAACTGTTGTATTCGAGCGAGTTAGAGAGAAACGCCACACTTTGAGACGAATTCAGGAGTCCTTTGTTAGCCGCCGACCGAGAGACGGCTAGTGCTCGAAATTCTCTCAGCCCCAAAGAAGGGGCTTGATTTTCTTCTATACTTTAGAAAGGGGAGGGTGAGGGGACTAGTTAAAACAATCTTACGGAAGTTACCCCGGCAAAATGTTAAAAGGATAATTGGTTACAGGAACGCAAACAGTTCCAGGTGCAGGGGCTTAAAATCTATCACAAGGTGATAGACGCGGGGCTTTGGACGTTATCAACCGAACACAAACGCGGGGATTCTGGGTGCTACTAACCAAGTGAATTCCTGGGAACTGCGATATAGCTTGCCACAGTATCTTACCAGTTAATTGCATTCTTGGATGTGCTGGGAGTCAGCTTGCCCAAGTTAAATCCTTGAGGAAGGAGGGTGGGTAAGGGGCTGCAAGAGAAAGAGCCAAAATGGAGTCTGTCTGGCTCTCTTAGCTAAGGGACAGTCAATTCAGGAGGGAGAGTCAATTCAGGTTAATACAAGTTAGGGTATCACAAAACTAATAGGACAATTTGCTGAGGCCTGAGAGCATCCCCTCCAGAGAATCCCTAAGCTCCGAAAATTTGGTCAAGATCCAAAGTTTATTTTGCTGAACAACTCCTTTTTTTTTTTTTTTTTTTGGAGTTTTACTTGCTTTCAACAGGAAGGCAAGTTTTCCTGCTTCCGTGATTTCCGTGAGGATGGACGGCAGGTAACTCCTTTATGGAGTTTGAGCTTGCTTCCAACAGGGAAGGTGAATTTTTTTCCTTTTTTCCTTGCTTCTAAAAATGGTAGAAAGCAGTCTACAAGCTGAGACCTGAGACCCAATACTAGGTAAGAAACTGGTTGGGATTCTGTCTTGCAAATTCTTTTTAAATGACTAAAGTTAGCATTTAACAACCAGCTGCTGTTAATTTGTCTTCACACTTAGAGCACTCAGCTTTCATACAATCTGTGTGATCACAGTTCATTTTGCTTAACAGTTTCATTGTTTTTTTCTGTCTTGGTCAAATCCTAAAGGAAACCCTAACTCATGGGGAACAATATCTCTGAAGTGAGAGGAAAATGGCCAGCAAGAGGAAAATAAAATTTTTAATTGTAACTACTAAAGGGGCTTTATTTACATAATTATCGGGAGAACCCACTCCCAATGTTTAACATGGGTTCTTTTCTATTTCCCAAGTGTCTCGGCTGGGTTGAGAAATAAAGGGAAAGAGCACAAGAGAGAGAAATTTAAAGCTGGGTGTCCGGGGGACACATCACATGTAGGCAGGATCCGTAATGTTCCCTGAGCCATAAAACCAGCAAGTTTTTATTAGTTATTTTCAAAAGGGGAGGGAGTGCACAAATAGAGTGTGGGTCACAGAGATCATATACTTCACAAGGTAATAAAATATCACAAAGCAAATGGAGGCAGGGCGAGATCACAGGACCACCAGATAAGGAGAAATTAAAATTGCTAATGAATCTTCCTCCCGCATTGTCATTGATAACATCTTATCAGGAAACAGGGTTTGAGAGCAGGTAACCTGTCTGACCACAATTTATTAGGCAGGAATTTTCCCATCCTAGTAAGACTGGGAGCGCTATAGGAGACCGGGGCTTATTTCATCCCATTGGCGTCGACCATAAAAGACCGGACACCTTAAAAAGGGGCGGGCTATAGGCCTACCTTCAGGGCGCATTCTCTTTCTCAGGGATGTACCTTGCTGAGAAAAAGAATTCGCGATATTTCTCCTATTTGCTTATGAAAGAGGGGGAATATAGCTCTGTTCCCTCCCGCTCACCGGCGGCCAGTTCAAAGTTACCTCTCTTGCTCCCTGAACATCGCTGTTATCCTGTTCTTTTTTAGAGATGCCCAGATTTCATATTTAAACACATATGCTCTACAAACAATTTGTGCAGCTGACAAAATCACAGGGTCCTGAGGCGACATTCATCCTCCTCAGTTTACAAAGAAGATGATGGGATTAAGAGATTAAAGTAAAGACAGGCATAGGAAATCACAAGGATATTCATGGGGGAAGTGATAAGTGTCCGTGAAATCTTCACAATTTATGTTCAGAGATTACAGTAAAGACAGGTGTAAGAAATTATAAAAGTATTAATTTGGGGAACTAATAAATGTCTATGAAAACTTCACAATTTAATGTTCTTCTGCCGCGGCTTCAGTCGGTCCCTCCGTTCGGGGTTCCTGACTTCCCGCAACACATAATAAGGCCACTTTTTGCTAACCACACCAAACTGAAAGAGCAATGACTGAACTTCTGAAATAGCAGCATTTTGTCCCAGCTGAAATACAGTAATGATATGTAAAGTTTTTTTTTTTTTTTTTTT
>NW_016808832.1:1026236-1065639 GCF_001698545.2 Rhinopithecus bieti
TTTATAATGACCTGTATCCTATTTTGTAATATTAAGTGTTTTAAACCTTTTATATTTGACAAACTTTCCAAAATCAAATTATAAGTTACGTATTTTCCTAATCTAATTAATACTTTAATATATTCAGTTCCCCTAAAGTCCAAAATGACATAATTTGGCTTATTTGGTATAAAATTACACAGGAAGCATTGTCAAATATGAAATGGTGTTTGGTTTTCTTTGGGATGTATTTATATAAATATGTTACTGGCATATGTTCCAAAATTATGGGAAACTCCTGTAATTCTAATATAACTTAGTGTACATTATCAGTAAAAATCAAAATTGTTATGTTAAAATTATTGAGTGCCACAGAGGTAACAAATTTCCTTGTCAATTGTCTTTTGACTATGGCTGCCTTAAAACTGTTTTTTCATCAATGGACAATTGTTGTCTTGTTTGGTCCTCTTTAGAAGGTGGCTTTATAATCAGCTATAAAACTCAAACAGGTGCTCTTAAATTCAGGTTTCTGATAACTTTGGAGATTGTGATACCACAATAGAGGATAAACTTTCAGGACTCATGGAGAGCTAAAATATTTATGAGTATCAAGCAGAACAGAAATTACTTCCATGGACTGAACCAATCTTCTTAACTTCCTACTTAAAATGTTTGCTGATCCTTTCTTTTGTTTTTCAGTCATAAAACTTTTGTGCTATTGACAGCTTTTTGAAATTTGGTATACTCCTATGAACAAAATTTAGAGCATATTTGTTTCTCTCAACCTGATTTCTCCAGAATTTAGAAGCTATTTGTGAGTATTCTTTACTTATGGCAATACAGTTTTTTGCATAATGAAACAAGAAGCTGTTTGCATTTGTAACAGGACACAATTGGAGAAATTGATGATTTTACCAAGGCTTTGACTGGAATGGTGTGCCTTCCCTTAAGGAATCAAAATTAACTTACGAAGCCAATAAAGCCTTTGGAAAACCTGGCCTCATGATTTGTCTTTAGTGAAAAGGGAAACTGGAGAGAGAAAAATATGTTTCAAAATGATAGTACACCCATTGTTAGATTCTAGTATTGCCATTTTTTTTTTTTTTCCATTTTATTATCCTCCACATTTAGGGCTAAATTCTACTTTTTTTCTTGGCTACAGGTCTTCAAAATAATGTTTTAATTATTTTTTCTTTTCTTCTTTTTTTCCATTTTTTTCCTAATTGGGAGTCATTGAAAACTAAGCTGTATTTTCTTAAAGCCCTGCAAACGGAAACTAGACAACCTAAACTTCAGAAGAATGTAACAGTAACCTATTTACATACATAAGCCACTTTCATACCTGCTGGTGTGGATTTCAGAGTAATACGTGGACTGTAGAGTAATGTGGCCTATATCGATTTTTTTCAGGATTGCTCTTTTGTTTGTTGTTGTTTTTCCTCCCTTCCTCCCCCTTATTTTCCCTTCACAGGACATGAGACTTCACAACCTGTTAAAAAATGAGCTTCCAGGACATACCTATCTAGAAATAACCCATCCTAACCATGAGAGATCATATGAAACCTGAGACCAGAGACTCATTTTCTCGTAAAGTGGTTTCTCCAAAAGGTTTTTAAAAAGAAAAGGGGGGAAATGTAAAAAGAAAATATCTTGGGCCCCTTGAAGCTGAAAACCCCTCAGGGCAAATCTGCTTCCCATTCTATTCAAAGTCATCCATCCCTCTGCTCACTGAGACAGAGGGATATTCTGACTTCCTCCTTTGGAAAGACTTACCAGAAGTTCAAAAGAATGCAACCGTCTGTCTCTCACCTCCCTGTGACCTGGAAGCCCCTGGTTGGGGGGTGGTGAGTGGTTTGCTTTTACTTTTCTCTGCCTTTCTAAACGGAACTAATGTATTTCTCACATATATTGATTGTTGTCTCATGTCTTCCTAAAATGTATAAAACCAAGCTGTGCCCTGACCACCTTCGGCACATGTCATCAGGACTTCCTCAGACTGTGTCACGGCCTTGGCAAAATAAACTTTCTAAATTAACTGAGATGTGCCTCAGATTTTCTGGGTTCACACAGGGTTAGTATATTTTTTGAGGATATATCTGGAGGATATAATATAAAGGGTTCTTCTGAGAGCAGCTTTTAAGCTAACTGGGTCCCCTGTATCCTGGTTTATAAAAATCCAGAGGAGGACAGGTGGCATTATATCTTATATCTGCCTCAATCTGTGTTCAGAGATCTTAAATTTTAAAGCACGTATCCCCACAATATTTCAAACAACATTCATCCCTTGTTGAAAATTGTATTTTTTTCTGAGACTCAGGACTGCAGTTCTACACATACTTGGGCTTTTTTTTCTGGCTTGTGCCTTAAAAATTAGAGATTCACTCAGAATATTATGACCTTTTAAATTACCAAATTTCTTGGCATCTTGATTCTATGTATTTATATTGTAAACTTCAATCATATCTTCCAAATTGGCAGAACACTTTATACTTGGACCTTCCTCTAAAATGAGGTTTACACTTTTAAATCATGAGGCAGGTTTACCTTCTACCTGGAGACAGTTTGACAAATGTTTGTTTTATTGATTTCTAATGTGTTTCTCTCTCTCTCACACATACTTTCTGTCTCTGTCTCACACACACACACACACACACACACACACATCTCTCTAGCTAAGGTTTTTTCTTAGGTTTAGTATTCATTATATTTATTAAGAGGGATAGTAACATTATTGACCCTGTTCAACTATTAAAAGGTAGATTTAAATGATTGGTTGACCTAATTTTAAATGATTTTTCTAATATAACTTGGTAAAACAATTTAGAATATCAGGCAACTGGAAAAACAAGACCACACATTATTTCTCTTGCTTTTCTCTCTTGAAAAAATTCCTTATTTATACATGCATGCACAGAACAGATTTCTGCAAAGCAAATTTTTGCGTGAAAAAATAAAATAAAATTTGACAATAATGCCAACAGCTTGTAATGCATCAAAAAAATGAAAAAAAAATAGTTTAATATTCATTTCTTGATGTTTGTGTTAAAAATACCTAAGAGGACAAAGAAAATATTGTCTGCTTATGTTTGATTTAACATGTCAAATGTTTCTACATTATAAGCAATAAAAGATTGAAACTCTTTATTTGCAAGTCAAACTAAACAATTATTATTGTATGCACTTTTTCTAGGAAATGTATTTTCTTTCAAAAAAATTTGAAGCCTTCTAACTCAGATCCCATCAGTAAACCATATGGCAGTTTTTTCATCCACCATTTCACAGGGAAATAGCTCATCGATTATTTATGTTTCCTTTCGGAGATTTTCCTTTGTTAATATACATAAATAAATTTCCTTTTATTTTACAGAAAAGCAAATTAAATAGGGGCTACGGACAGGTGAGAAGAGATAACATTACTAATGTAGTTCTACAAAGTTGTTTGTTTCTAAGCACTTTAGAACCTTACCCTCTGTTTATAATTTTTCAATTTTTGAAATTATACTGAATATTAAAAAAGCACCTTACATGCTAAAGTAAAGCCGTTTATTTAAATGAGAAGCCAGTTTGTAGTGCTGTGATCAACTAAAGATATTGTAATTGGAAGAAAGAAATTATGTATCATTCCTGTACTAATAGTCTGACTCTTAAGGCAATATTGTGCTGTTGTAAGGTATAGAAAGGTTTAGAAAACTTCCAAGGGATTTTAGTCACATGCTGCCCTCTTTTAATCTAAAATGTATATGAACTTTTTGTGATAATGAATAAAATAACCATCTGCAGTTAATTAAAATACAGTTTTCACAATCAGCTTTGGTTAACTAATAATTATGGAAATGGAAACTGATTTAATATAAAACTGAATTTGTAAATTTATCCAGATAGCAGCTTATTTATATTTTGTACTAAGACAGCAACACAGCTTTTACTTTAAATACTCAGGAAGGTTCAGCCATGTCATCTAAAATTTCACTTTGTACCCCACATTAAAATGAATCATGGTTTGGTAATTGTAGATTTAATTTCTAAATATCTTAACAATCTGAAAGTTTAACCCCTTTGCCTTCCTATTTTCAAGTAAAAATTGCTTCTTTTGGTGGAAAAGATGAAGCAGAACTGTAGTTGAGCATTTTCGCATCTGGTTTGGCTGCAGGTTCACATCATTCTCTTTGCTTCAAGCCATGTGCACTGTGAAGTGGACTTTTACTTCCAAAGACAGCTAGGAAAATTAATATTAATATAAGAGTGATGTAATCATGATGAAATAAAATAAATCATTGATAGAAAAGAGTTTAAATATTTGTTTACTTTCAAGAATGTGTTATAAAAGTAAAAATTTGGCAAAGTGTTACCAAATAGAAATGATAATTAACCACTGTAATTTCCTTAGTCACTTTTTCCTGGTGCATAAATTTGTTTCTAAAGATAGTTATGATACATTTTTGGTGGCAGATGTTTAAGCTGTTAATTTTCTTGCCCAATAATTATGTTTACACATTTAATTTCTAATTACTAGTAATTTATTAGTAATTGGTAATTATAAATAATTTGTAATTTGTTACTTTAATCTATGAAACAAATCACTGGCAGTTTAAACCATGCTTCTCCTTGCCTAAATGGATGAGCATACATTCCCAGAGGAATTCTGTTTCCTATGTTTATAGAAAGGTCATTTCTTTAGACTATATGTATCTGGTGTCTTTCATAAGGATACCAATATCTTGTACAATTTTTTATAACTAATTGAAAATAAATGAACCTGCCATGCCCATTTTAAGTAAGGGTAATAAGACAGTAATTATAATTACATCAGTAACCTAGCATTTAAACATATGCTGCTATTCTCAAACAATTGTGAAATGAGGTCTTGCAAGCATCGCTCTGACTAATCTTATTAAATTCTACCATACTTCATTATGCTCTTTACTTCCTAAACCTTTGACATCTCATATTCAGATATGAATTCTAAATTATCATTAATTAAAAGCAAATACTTAGGTCATGGTTCAGATATTAATAAATTAATGCAATTTTGCTTTCTAAAATCCCATATATACTGTACATGTTAGATATAGCCCTGGAATAATTTTGTCTTTTATGTATGTATGTATGTATGTATTTCTATTTATTTAATTTTAAGTTCTGTGGTACATGTGAAGGATATGCAGTTTTGTTACATAGGTAAATGTGTACCATGGTGCTCTGCTGTGCCTATCAACCCTTCACCTAGGTATTATGCCCAGCACGCATTAGCTATTTTTTCCTGATACTCTCCTGCCCCTTGCCGTCCCTGATAGGCCCCAGTGTGTGTAGTTTCCCTGGCCCTTCCTGTGTCCATGTGTTCTCATTGTTCAGCTCCCACTTATGATTGATAACATGTGGTGTTTGGTTTATGTTCCTGTGTTAGTTTGCTGATGATAATGGCTTCCAGCTCCATCCATGTCCCCGCAAAAGACACGATTATATTCTTTTTTATGGCTACATATAATTCCATGCTAAATATGTACCACATTTTCTTTATTCAGTCTGTCATTGATGGTTATTTGGGTTGATTCCATGACTTTGCTATTTTAAATAGTGCTGCAGTGAACATACAAGTCCATTTATCTTTATAATGGAATCCTTTATATTCCTTTGGGTATATACCCAGTAATGGCATTGCTGGGTGAAATAGCATTTCTGGTTGTAGGTGTTTGAGGTGTCACCACACTGATGTCCACAATGGTTGAACTAATTTACATTCCCACCAACAGTATAAAAGCATTTCTATCTCTTCGCAGCCTTGCTGGTATCTGTTGTCTTTTTAATAATCACCATTCTGACTGGGGTGAGATGGTGTCTCTTTGTGGTTTTGATTTGCATTACTCTAATGATTAGTGATGTTGAGCTTTTTTATATGTTTTTTGACCCCATAAATGTCTCCTTTTCAGAAATGTCTGTTCATGTCCTTTGTCCACTTTTTAACGGGGTTGTTTGCTTTTTTCTTGTAAATGTGTTTAAGTTCCTTGTAGTCTCTGGATATTAAACTTCTGTCAGATGGGTAGGGTGCAAAAATTTTATTCCGTTCTGTAGGTTGTCTGTTCATTCTGATGACAGTTTCTTTTGCTGTGCAGAACCTTTTTAGTTTAATTAGATCCCATTTGTCAATTTTGCTTTTGTTTTGCAATTGCTTTTGACATTTTGTCAAGAAATCTTTGCCCATGTCTTTTGCTAAGTGGTATTACCTAGATTTTCTTCTAGGGTTTTATAGTTTGGGGTTTTACATTTAAGTTTTAATCTATCTTGAGTTAAATTGTGTATAAGGTGTAAAGAAGAGGTCCAGTTTCAGTTTTCTGCATATGGCTAGCCAGTTTTCTCAGTGCCATTTATGGAATTCTTTCCCCATTGCTTGTTTTTGTTTGGTTTGTCAAAGATCAGATGTTTGTAGATTACTATCTTATTTCTGGGTTCTCTTGTCTGATCCATTGGCCTCTGTGACTGTTTTTGGACCGGTACCATGCTGTTTTGGTTACTATTGCTTTTCAGTATAGTTCAAAGTCATGTAGTGTGATGCTTCCAGCTTTGTTCTTTTTGCTTAGGATTATCTTGTCTATAAGGGCTCTTTTTTTTGTTTCATATACATTTTAAAATAGTTTTTTTCCTAACTTTGTTAAGAATGTAAATGGTAGTTTGATGGAAATAGCATTAAATGTAAAAATTACTTTGGGCAGCATGGCCATTTTCACAATATTGATTCTTACTAATCATGAGCATGCAATGTTTTCCCATTTGTTTGTGTCCTCTCTAATTTCCTTGAGCAGTGGTTTGTAGTTCTTCTTGAAGAAGCCCTTCACTTCCCTTGTTAGTTGTATTCCAAGGTATTTTGTTCCCATTGTAGCAATTGTGAATGAGAGTTCATTTGTGATTTGGCTCTCTGCTTGTCTGTTGTTGGTGTATAGGAATGCTTCTGGTTTTGCACATTGATTTTGCATCCTGAGACTTTGCTGAAGTCGCTTATCAGCTTAATAAGCTTTTGGGCTGAGACGATGAGGTTTTCTAGATATAGAATAATGTCATCTGCAAACAAAGACAATTTGACTTCCTCACTTCCTATTTAAATACCCTTTATTTCTTTCTCTTGTCTGACTGTCCTGTCCAGAACTTCCAATACTATGTTGAATAAGAGTGGTGAAAGAGGGCATCCTTGTCTTTTGCCAGTTTTCAAGGGTAATGCTTCTAGCTTTTACCCATTAACTATGATATTGGTGTCTGTCACAAATGGCTGTGTGTTTGTCACAAATGGCTCTTATTATTTTGAGTAATGTTTTTTCAATACTTAGTTTATTGAGGGTTTTTAATATGAAGGGATGTTGAATTTTATCAAAGGCCTTTTTTGCATCTATTGAGATAATTATGTGGTTTTTGTTATTGGTTCTGTTTATGTGATGGATTACATTTATTGATTTGCATATGCTGAAACAGCCTTGTATCCTGGGGATGAAGCCAACTTGATCATGGTGGATAAGCTTGTGCTGCTGGATTCAGTTTACCAGTACTTTATCGAGAATTTTCACAATGATATTCTTCAGGGATATTGGCCTGAAGTTTCTTTTCAGTTGTATCTGTGCCAGGTTTTGTTTCAGGATGATACTGGCCTCATAAAATGAGTTAGGAAGGAGTTCCTCTTTTTCAGTTGTTTGGAATAGTTTCAGAAGAAATGATACCAGCTCCTCTTTGTATCTCTGGTAGAATTCAACTGTAAATTTGTCTGGTCCTGGGCTTTTTCTGATTGGTAGGCTATTTATTGTTGCCTCTATTTTAGAACTCCTTATTGGTCTATTCATGGATTCAACTTCTTCCTGGTTCAGTCTTGGGAGAATGTATGTGTCTAGAAATCTATCCATTTCTTCTAGATTTTCCAGTTTATTTGCATAGAGGTGTATATAGTATTCTCTGATGGTTGTTTGTATTTCTGTGGGGTCAGTGGTAATATCCCCTTTATCACTTTTTATTGGGTCTATTAGATTCCCCTCTCTCTGATTCTGTATTAATCTAACTAGTGGTCTATTTTATTAATTTTTTCAAAACTCCAGCTCCTGGATTTGTTAATTATTTGGAGAGTTTTTGGGTCTCTATCTCCTTCAGTTACACTCTCATCTTGTTTATTTCTTGTCTTCTACTGGCTTTTAGGTTTATTTGGTCTTGGTTCTCTAATTCTTTTAGATGTGATGTTAGGATGTCAATTTTAGATCTTTCTAGCTTTTTGATGTGAGCATTTTTTGCTATAAATTTCCCTCTTAACACTGTTTTAACTGTATCCCAGAGGTTCTGACACATTGTCTCTTTGTTCTTGTTAGTTTCAAAGAACTCGTTTTCTGCCTTAATTTCATTATTTACTCACGAGTCATTCAGGAGCAGGTGTTTCAATATCCATGTAGTTGTGTGGTTTTGAGTGAGTTTCTTAATCTTTAGTTCTAATTTAATTGTGCTGTGGTCTGATAGACAATTATTATTTCAGTTTCTTTGCAGTTGATGAGGAGTGTTTTACTTCCAATTATGTGATCAATTTTAGAGTAACTGCCATGTGGCACTGTGAAGAAAGTATACGCTGTTGTTTTTTTGATGAAGAGTCTTGGAGATATCTATTGGGCTCACTTGATCCAGAGATAAGTTCAAGTCCTGATTATCTTTGTTAATTTTCTGTCTCAGTGATCCATCTAATATTGACAGTGGGTATTAAAATTTTCCCAGTATTATAGTGTGGGATTCTAAGCCTCTTTGTAGGTCTCTAAGAACTTGTTTTATGAATCTGGGTACTCCTGTATTGGGTACATTTATATTTAGGATAGTTATGTCTTATTGAAGTTAACTTTTACCATTATGTAATGTCCTTTGGTTTTTGTTTGTTTGTTTGTTTGTTTTAAATTTTTGTTGATTTAAAGTCTGTTTTATTCAAAACTAGGATTCCAACCCCTGCTTTTTTCTGCTTTCCACTTGCGTTGTAAATCTTCCTCCATTCCTTTATTTTGAGCGTATGAGTGTCGCTGAATGTGAGATGGGTCTCTTAAACACAGCACACCAATGGGTCTTTACGGTTTGTTCAGCTTACCATTTTGTGTTTTTTAATTGGGGCATTTTGCCCATTTACATTTAAGGTTAATATTGTTTTGTGTGAATTTAATCCTGTCATCATGATCCTGGCTGGTTATTTTGCAAACTTGTTAATGTAGTTGCTTCATAAAGTCATTTGTCTTTGTATTTTAGTGTGTTTTTGTAGTGGCTGGTAATGGTTTTTCCTTTCCACATTTAGTGCTTCCTTCAGGAGCTGTTGCAAGGCAGGCCTGGTGATGATGAATTCCCTCAGCATTTGCTTGTCTGGAAAGGATTTGATTTCTCTTTAGCTTATGAAGCTTAGTTTGGCCAGATGTAAAATTCTGGATTGGAAAATATTTTTTGTTGTTGTTGAATATTGACCCCCAATCTCTTCTGGCTTATAGGGGCTTTCTGCTGAGAGGGCCTCTGTTAGTCTAATGGGCTTCATTTTGTAGATGACCTGGACTTTCTCTTTGGCTTCCTTAACATTTTTTTCTTCACTTCAATCTTGGAAAATCTTATGATTATGTGTCTTGGAGTTGATCTTCTTATGGAATGTTTTACTGGTATTGTCTGGATTTCCTCAATTTGAATGTTGGCCTGTCTTGTTAGGTGTGGGAAGTTCTCCTGGATGATCTCCTGAAGTATGTTTTCTAGGGTGGTTCCATTCTTCCTGTCTCTTTCAGGTACCCCAATTAGTCATAGGTTTGGTCTTTTTATATAATCCCATAGTTTACAGAGGTTTGTTTGCTCGTTTTCCTTCTTCTTTTTTTCTAATCTTGTCTGCCTATCTTATTTCAACAAGATAGTCTTCAGGCTCTGGGATTCTCTCCTCTACTTCGTCTATTTGGCTATTGATACTTGTGGTTGCATTGTAAAGTTCTTGTGTTGTGTTTTTCAGCTCCATCAGGTCATTTATGTTCCTTTCTAAAGTGGTTATTCTGGTTAACAGCTCCTGTAATGTTTTATCGTGTTTCTTGGCCTATTTGTATTGGGTTAAAACATACTCCTTTAGCCCAGCAAAGTTCATTATTACCCATCTTCTGAAGGCTGCTTCTGTCAATTCATCTATCTCAGCCTCCACCGAGTTCTGTGCCTTCTCTGGAGAGGTGTTGCAAATATTTGGAGGAGAAGAGGCACTCTAGATTTTTGAATTTTCACTCTTTTTGCATTGATTTTTTTCTCATCTTTGTGGTTTATCTATCTTCAATTTTTGAGGCTGCTGACCTTTGGATAGGTTTTTTTATGGGGTCTTTTTTTATTAATGTTGTTGTTGTTGTTGTTGTTGTTGTTGTTGTTGTTTTCTATCATTTCTTTTACTTTTAACAGGCCTCTTTTCTGCAAGTTGCTGTAGTTTGCTAGGAGTCCACTCTAGACCCTGTTTACCTGTCCCCCTACCCTTTACACCTGGGAGTATCACCAGTGGAGGCTGCATAACGGCATAGACGACTGCCTGCTCCTTCCTCTGGGAGCTCTGTCCCAGAGGGGCACTGACCTGATCCTGGCCAGAGCTCTCCCGTATGAGGTGTCTGGTGACTTCTGTCGGGATGTCCCACCTAGGCAGGAGGCATGGGACAGGGACCTGCTTGAAGAAGCGTCTGACTGCCCTTTGGCATACCAGGTTCACTGTACTGGGGGAAATCTCTCTTCTCTGGACTTCCCAGCAGCCCTGGCATTGTTTATGAAAATGTATTACATTATTAATGACACAAATCTTACGGACACATATTTTTTTGTCTCTTTAATAGTTTCTTTAATTCAGATCACTTTTTTTCCAATTTTTCTGCCCTAAATTGTAAAAAGATGATGTGATTTGATTGGTTGCTGCCCTAACCATTTTGTGGAATACAGTTTACAAGTGGACAAATTTATGTGTGCTATAATTTAAAACTCACTCCTATATTTTAAGCTTACCAAAGCAAGTTTTGCTTCTTTGCATCTGTAGCTAATTGTGCTGGATATTTTTCATTTTGCTTCCAAATCCACTACTTGCCATTCTCCTGCAGTTTTCTACTCCAGGGATTGACCACTAAGATTATGTTAACAAGTTTTCTTTTTTTTTTTTTCATTATCTTTATTTTCTTTTTATTTATTTATTTATTTATTTTGTTATACTGTTAAGTTCTAGGGTACATGTGCATAACGTGCAGCGTTTGTTATATATGCTATACTTGGCCATGTTGGTGGTTGGGTGTGGCTGCACCCACTCAAAGCTCGTCAGCACCCATCAAGTTCATGCTTTATACATGTATCCAATCCCGCAGTGCAATCCTCCCGCTTCCTCCCCCCCTCCCCATGATAAGGCCCCGCAGTGTGGATGTTCCCCTCCCTACGAGTCTCAAAGTGACTCTCATTGTTGCAGTTCCCACCTATTGGAGTAGAGACGAGGGGGGTGGGGGGGGCGCTCTTGTGATAGTTGGGCTAAGGAAGTGAGGGTTTCCGGCCGCATCCATGGGCCCTAACAAACCGGACGCAAACCTCATCCTTTTTTATGGCTGCACTAGTATTTCGCATGGTGAATGTGCCGACATTTTCTACATCCCAGTCTGTCCAGCAGATATGGACATTTGGGTTGATTCGCCCAAGTGCGTTGCATGATGAATAGGTGCCACAATAAAGCATACATGTGGCATCGTGTCCTTTAGTACAGAGAATACAATTCTATAGAGCCCTTTGGGTATATACCCAGTAGTGGGATGGCTGGGTCATATGGTACATCTAGTTCTAGATCCTTGAGGACTTTTCCTCATTGGGTTGCATTTTGGCCAACCAACATTAAAAGACGGGAAATAAGATATCAGCATGTTTATTCCTTCAGCATACTCTTTGTTCAAATATCGAAGGTTGTTGTGTTCCTCTAGCAAAAGCCACAACCCTATCAGGTGACTCTCTGTACTTGCTGAGTTATCTTGATGCTTCCCTCCTTTTGCCCTTCAGTCTAGATTTTAATGACACCATTTCTTGCCAGTGTTTCAAAATTCCTCTATAAATATTTAATGTTCAAAAATTACTTCCAGTTATGCAGACTAAGTGAACGACTTGTTCCTAGAGACCCTGATTAATACAACTGTTCATTGAATCTTCTTCAGATGGAACATTTCTAAGAAAATGGATGTAATGGGGATATTTGCACAGTGATTGTTTTTGGCACAGCTTTAGCATTTAAAGTCTAATCTCATACAGAGTTTGATTAGAAAAGCTTTAGTGTTGGTAAATGAAACGACATTTTGCTAGTGAAATTTCAATTGTTTAGTATTTTGTTTTTTTCTAGTTAAAACTAAAAAGTGAACACAAATGTATACACACAAGCACACACACACAACTGAATTCCACATGGGCTGCAGATTAAATATGTTTAAGAAATTTGGTAATTGTATTTTTACCCATTAGCAAAGGCAATTGAAATTAAATAAATATTTTTCTTTACCCTGTTTTGATTTCAATCCATTGTTTAAAAAAGGAGTACAACAGGAGCGTCACTTACCAGAGATCTGAAGTTAACTTCCAATAAATCACCAAATTCAGTCATCTTTAGATTTCCTGCAGATACTCTCTAATCATGCTTTCAATTGTATATATTCAGGATGTAAAATGAGGAAGCAGATTTGCACTGTTATATGAAAAACATATCTAGGAAATATATGGGGTTAAGTCTCAAAAGGGAGAGTCTTAATTGGACTGTGTTATTTAACTCATCCTCTCGCTATGAAAACATTTCTATTTTCTGTTTTATATTTTCATATAACCTAACATTATCTTGAATTATTTTATTCGTGCACTTTTTTCTTCCTCCAATAGAATAAAATTTAAAAGTCTTGGAACCTTAGTCACATTGTTGACTATTTATTCCAAAATTTTAGGAAGTTTTATACCATTGTATGCACCCATTAAAGCTAATCGATGAAAATCATATTTCTAATATATTTATGTAGAATACAGTAAATTCTTCTTCAAAGTTTAGCCTGTTAGCTTCCTTTAAAATTCAAGAGGGAGAAAAATTGTTAAGCACAATGAGTTTTGAGTTCCTCTTCAAAGAACAAATATGTCAGTATCTTCAACTTCCATGTTCTTTGTTTTCCATTTTGAAGTTTAACTTCCTCATTCTCTATGCCCCCTTGCACCTAGTTTCAGTAAACAACCACCTCCAAGCCTCTATCACCTATTCTGTCCTTAGTCATCCTTAGTCACCTGTTCGGGCCTTAGTCATCCTTGATCACCTGATCTGTAAACCGTCCTTCCTGCTGAAACTACTCACCTCGCAACTCCAGCTCATACCCTTGCTCTCTTTAAAATAGCCAATTAGAATTAGCTTAGACTTGTGGTCCGGCCCCAGCCAACAGGGGAAAGACACAGCAGTAGGAACTAGCTGCCTTGGGACTAAGACCCCCTTCCCCTCCTTTGCCCGGTGTGCTCTCACCATTTTTCCATCCACCAGATGTACCCTTCTATAGAAGTAAATTGCCTTGCTGAGAAAACTTTTGCCTGAGTGTTATTTTCACTTGGTAGCCCCAAGCATTTACTTCCAACATTTAGAAAGAACAAACTAAGAACTGTTGCCCTCAAAAATTAGAAAAAAATTATTGAAGCAAAATCCTATATATTCTTCCAAAATAGCTGTCAGATTGATTCGAGATGTAAATATAAAGATAAAATTATAAATGAGTTTGAAAAAAAGCTAAAAATAAATGAACATACATGAAATAAATGAAGTTGTGGGCTTCACTTCCTTGATGGCTAGCAAAATAATTCAAACAACCCCATGACATCCTCTCCTGTGAGAATGAGAAGTCACCTCACCTCATTTTACTACAAATGAACATATCATTATTGCATAGTCTTTTAAAATAAGAAAAAAGAAATATAAAAGATACACTCTCTTTTGGGCAGGTAGACATTTTATAAAAGTTTTGGTAAAATAAAAGCGATTTAATAAATTAAGTGTTTTCTTAATTTATTACCTAAAAGAACACATTTCTCAAAGGATTTTATGACACATTCAATAGTGTAATATTTAACATGTGTAACAGTTACTATGATTCAAATAAAACATCACTTTTCTAAGGACTTCTGTATCATGCCCTTAAATACACGGTTGCAAAAAGAGTTGATACCTTATATGTCTTCATTAAAAAAAAAAATCAGAGAAAAGATGATTATTTAAGTTAAAAAAATAGAATTAAGTGTTATCAGTATGTATGTTTCAATTAATTAAAATAATTTAAAATTATCAAAAATATTTGTATATTAATTAAAAGTTACTATGATTTAATTATATTAAATTACTGTGATTTAATTAAAGTATTTGTATGGTAATTACATTTTTTTCATTTGAATTTAAATACAAGTATAAAAATAAACTTTGAAAGAGAAAAATCAGCAGTGGAAAAACCTAAGTAAATTCTACAAAAAAAAATTGGTTTCAATCAAAAGTCTATTATTTTCTGACACATTAAATATTAGTAATTCTTTATTCATTGCGTCATACAACTGATAATAAACTTTTATATTTAAAGCAAAGAGTTCTTTGATTACGGGCATAATGTGGTACAAGGCCTGAAATCAAGGTCAATTAGTACATGTACCTTTCATCTGGAGAAAACTAGAAGCCCCTTAAATGCAAGTTTCTCTTCACATCTGGCTCTTTCAGATAAGGTTCCCTAGCTAAAAATCCTCTTTATCACAGTGATCAGACACAATACCTGCTTATCTCTGAGTTGTGGGCTTCACTTCCTTGATGGCTAGCAGAACTATTCAAACAACTCCATGACATCCTCTCCTGTGAGAATGAGAAGTCACCTCACCTCATTTTACTATAAAAATTAAAAGTAGATTGAAAATTTAATATGTTTTTCTTTAATGAAGTATAAGAACATACTTAAAATATGTTTGTGCAATGGACAAGGTGCAATTTTAAGTGAATAGCCTCGTATTGCATACCAAATTCAATGAACAGGACTGTGAGCTCTGAAACTTCTTGGATAATGCAGCCACTTGCCTCTCTCCCACTGATATGATAATCGGCAGTGCAAATAAAAACATGATATTTTTTATTCATGTTGCTTTATCTATACTATCTATTTGCCATCACTGTTTGGGAGGAATTTCAGCATTCAAAATGAGTAGAGTTTATTTAACTGTTGGAGGATGTTTTAGGTTGCACATTATTGAGGTGTTACGCCGCTAGCATTGATTTTTATAGCCTCCCAGTAATGAAGTTAAACATACCTAAAATGCTGAACAAAGGTTTTAAATGTTCTGTATTTGTAATTTTAATAGAAAATTTTAAAGGAATATATATTTTAAAATATGGATAGCATTTCTATTCTCTAAATCACTCTAGACAAGGGAAAATTCTATAGGGCCACATGGAGTACAATATTAAGTTTATAATGTAAAATAACATATATGCAATGACAGCATTATTGGATTCTAATCAGTTCTTGAAACACATTAAATAGTAATAGTAAATTTTCAGAGACTAGAAACTTGTATTCCATTATTTTAAGTCGTAAAATAATAACAAATCTCTAGTTCATTTAAAGGCTTAAATCAATTTCTCCCCAAAGCATTAAAACCATCTTAAATTTCTGTATAACTTACCACATAGCATTCCTAGAATACATTGTTTAATTAATTAACTCTTGATTAGCATCTGTGTTTATGTGTGCATGTATTACTTTATCGATATGATATTAAAAATTGTTTTATCCAACTTCACAAATATGATCAGATGATAATTAGCAATGGAATGATACATTACAGTTACAAAATCAAATAACACATACATAAAACAGAAAGGAGATTAAAAATGGCTTCTGTTATCAATTTGAGAATTGAGAAAATGAATAAGGTTTGGTGTTCAAGAGAGGAAGCAGAAAGCTGTAGTAACTTGCTGTTAGGCAATGGTTTGAATTGAGAGAGCTCTTAAAGGTGGGAAGGGAAATGATACAAAAATACCTGTTGAAACAATAGATGCATGAGACAACATCTTATTAGGAGAATGGATAGACTGTAAGTGTAATGCAAGTCATTTTCTCTCCTAATTATGTAAACATTTTCACTAGTGCATGCACAGGATTAGTTATAGCAAGTTTCTATTTAGTGAATTTTGGACAAATATTTTGATCTGCTTTATTAAAACAGAAAAATAAGAGTTTATGAGAGTAAGAAATTTATATATACATACACATCAANTTATATTAAATTACTGTGATTTAATTAAAGTATTTGTATGGTAATTACATTTTTTTCATTTGAATTTAAATACAAGTATAAAAATAAACTTTGAAAGAGAAAATCAGCAGTGGAAAACCTAAGTAAATTCTACAAAAAAAAATTGGTTTCAATCAAAAGTCTATTATTTTCTGACACATTAAATATTAGTAATTCTTTATTCATTGCGTCATACAACTGATAATAAACTTTTATATTTAAAGCAAAGAGTTCTTTGATTACGGGCATAATGTGGTACAAGGCCTGAAATCAAGGTCAATTAGTACATGTACCTTTCATCTGGAGAAAACTAGAAGCCCCTTAAATGCAAGTTTCTCTTCACATCTGGCTCTTTCAGATAAGGTTCCCTAGCTAAAATCCTCTTTATCACAGTGATCAGACACAATACCTGCTTATCTCTGAGTTGTGGGCTTCACTTCCTTGATGGCTAGCAGAACTATTCAAACAACTCCATGACATCCTCTCCTGTGAGAATGAGAAGTCACCTCACCTCATTTTACTATAAAATTAAAAGTAGATTGAAAATTTAATATGTTTTCTTTAATGAAGTATAAGAACATACTTAAAATATGTTTGTGCAATGGACAAGGTGCAATTTTAAGTGAATAGCCTCGTATTGCATACCAAATTCAATGAACAGGACTGTGAGCTCTGAAACTTCTTGGATAATGCAGCCACTTGCCTCTCTCCCACTGATATGATAATCGGCAGTGCAAATAAAACATGATATTTTTTATTCATGTTGCTTTATCTATACTATCTATTTGCCATCACTGTTTGGGAGGAATTTCAGCATTCAAAATGAGTAGAGTTTATTTAACTGTTGGAGGATGTTTTAGGTTGCACATTATTGAGGTGTTACGCCGCTAGCATTGATTTTATAGCCTCCCAGTAATGAAGTTAAACATACCTAAAATGCTGAACAAAGGTTTTAAATGTTCTGTATTTGTAATTTTAATAGAAAATTTTAAAGGAATATATATTTTAAAATATGGATAGCATTTCTATTCTCTAAATCACTCTAGACAAGGGAAAATTCTATAGGGCCACATGGAGTACAATATTAAGTTTATAATGTAAAATAACATATATGCAATGACAGCATTATTGGATTCTAATCAGTTCTTGAAACACATTAAATAGTAATAGTAAATTTTCAGAGACTAGAAACTTGTATTCCATTATTTTAAGTCGTAAAATAATAACAAATCTCTAGTTCATTTAAAGGCTTAAATCAATTTCTCCCCAAAGCATTAAAACCATCTTAAATTTCTGTATAACTTACCACATAGCATTCCTAGAATACATTGTTTAATTAATTAACTCTTGATTAGCATCTGTGTTTATGTGTGCATGTATTACTTTATCGATATGATATTAAAATTGTTTTATCCAACTTCACAAATATGATCAGATGATAATTAGCAATGGAATGATACATTACAGTTACAAAATCAAATAACACATACATAAAACAGAAAGGAGATTAAAATGGCTTCTGTTATCAATTTGAGAATTGAGAAAATGAATAAGGTTTGGTGTTCAAGAGAGGAAGCAGAAAGCTGTAGTAACTTGCTGTTAGGCAATGGTTTGAATTGAGAGAGCTCTTAAAGGTGGGAAGGGAAATGATACAAAATACCTGTTGAAACAATAGATGCATGAGACAACATCTTATTAGGAGAATGGATAGACTGTAAGTGTAATGCAAGTCATTTTCTCTCCTAATTATGTAAACATTTTCACTAGTGCATGCACAGGATTAGTTATAGCAAGTTTCTATTTAGTGAATTTTGGACAAATATTTTGATCTGCTTTATTAAAACAGAAAAATAAGAGTTTATGAGAGTAAGAAATTTATATATACATACACATCAATTTGTTTTTTGCTATCTGTCTATATATTTATCTTTCTGTATATTTTTATATATAACCTTTAATGTATTGAATAAGAGATAGAACAACTCCAAATTTCTTAACTTTTTTATTGCCAAAGCCAAAAGCTTCTAACAAACTAAATTCATTATCTGGAGGCAGTGACTTAGGCAATGTCAGAGAGATCATTGTTCAAAGCTAAAACTTTGATTGATAAAATCAAAGAATATGTATGAAAATCACCTCAATTATTGTTAGTGAATATTCTCGTGATTCCACATTTTTACTGTAATTCCTTTTTTTTTTTTTTCTAATGAGCCCCACAACAGTCCATTAAGGTCAGTCTGCCCATGTACCATTTAATACCTGATCTTGTGTACTCTGATCTTACAAGTCAGAGTAACGTCCTGGCCATTCATGTAGCTCCTCTGTTAAAATATATCAATATGACCCTTCAGATGTAAAATAAGTGTAGAACGAAACGTTTTAGATGTATCTAACTTATACATTACTCGATTTTGCTGGACTCTTCTGATACATCCTCAGTATTTTTCTTGGTATATTAGAACTTCCAAGCTGTTAATGGATTCTCACATGTGGCGGGTTGCGTCATATTTCTGTTCCAAGAACCCAGATCCTATCACATATTGTATGACACAGATGTGTTAGTACTAGGCAACTGAAGGTACTGAACAATGTTGCCAAATTGAGGAAGAACTGTGTAGAGAAAAGAATGTTCTGAAGAAGGACCAAATAAATAGAAGATTTTTTTGTGTGACTTTAAAATATAGTGCAAAAAAAAAAAAAAAAAAAGGGTATTTTGGAAAGTCCATTTCCCAATGTTAACTTCTAAATAAATCTTAATTAATTCAAACATTTTTGCATGGTGCCTGTGAAATGTGGGGACTTTGGGGGCATTATTTCAGTCTAGAATCAGGAATAAAATTAAATGATAACAAATAATATATCTGGAATAGGCAGGTTTAAAAAATAATAGTTTATTTACAAGGGTGTATTCATTTTAATTTGTCCTTTTCTCATTGTACTAATTCTCTTGAAGTTTTATTATATCATGAAAATCACACAAGAGAGGAAATGCTTTGAATTAATATTTCTGCAAAATAAATTGGAACTACTTCAGTCTGTTGTACTATTGTCAACTTAAAAATATATGGACTTTTCCTGAAAACCAGGTAAAACAAACAAACAAACACAAAAAACAGACTATAGATGCTTTCTGCTGCTTTCTTTCCTGAGGAATTAGCTAACCGCATCCTGTGTTCAATTTAGACTTTGGAGTCATCATTTTTCCAGTAGGCTACCTGCTTGGTTTTTCTATCCCCTGAGGTAAATTTAATGTTTATGGAGCATGTATAGTTCTCAGTGCTTTCTAGTTAAAATCACAAAACTTTACCTTCCTTTCTCTCCTACTGCTGCAAAATTTTTAGAGTGTGTCGCTTCCTTTGAGTTCCAAGTAATGACTCAGTCCATGCTTGTGGTTTGTTCCTTTGCGCTATCGATTGGTGTTTCCAGATTATTAACTTTCTCTGCTAATTTGTCCAATTTAGATTTCAAATCTTCGTGCCCTCTTTGCATACTATCTGTCTTTTTGCCACTTTCCATTAGTAGGGCATGAGTGCAAAGCCACTAACGACAGTTCTATTGGTTCATTTGATTGCTGTACTACCCACAGAATGCTGCACGTATTGACTGAAAAAAATAACTCAGTGTATTGTTCGTATTGACAATTTTCCTGGCTCACTTGATCCAGTTCTAACCCCTCTAAAGGCTTCTCAGTCAAAGCACATAAATCACGTATCTTTCCTGCAGAACAGCCATCTTGAATCTTGATGACCGAACATCTGGATCTAGTCTGTCTATACGTCATTTGCTTGTGTGATGCCAGGTTTACTTCATTTGAAGTAAAGAACATTATAATGAGTTTTTGAAGATTTTCTGGATGGATCAAGTTAATTGATTATTCAATTTTTAATGCCAGACTTCAACGTAATGACAGATATATTTTAAGATATTGGTAGAAAACGTATAATTTAGCATCAAAATTACTGTATTAATCAATTAATTGAAATAGGAAACTTTTGCATTGAGAACTATGCTCATATGTCACAATTATGATAGTTTATGCTTTTTTATATACTCGTAAACTATAGTTTTGTTTATAATTCTTTTCACGTGCATTTTTTGTTTACTTAACAATGTTTAAATTACTCATGCTATGAATAACTGTGCAACAGGTATCAAACATGTGAATCAAAGTAAAAAGCTTCACTTACAAAATTATTATTTTATGTCACTAAAGGCCATTGTAGGGAATGATATCTGTGATCAGTTGATCATACTGCTTTTATCACAATAAAGCACACATTTCTGAAGACAAAAAATTCAAACCACATCACTATGCATAAATGAAATTCAATATAAATGAAATGTGTGTCTTTATCATGTTAAACCTAAGACATTATGAAAGTATTTGAATTTTCTTAAATTACTACTCAGTGTTATATTGTCCTGAGTTAACATTTAGGGCTGTTTTTTCATTCTGAATAGGACACTTAGACTAGATTAGAACTTAGTGAGAGAATGTTAGTCATTAAGACTTAATAGCATCACTTTTACTCTGCCGTGTTCTTCTTGCATTGCTATTCTAAAATATTCATATATTTTGTACAAGGTGTCAGCAGGTGGGGGTCTCAAGTATTAGGTTAAAGAAACTCACAGAAAATCAATGCAAATTAAAGCTGTTTCCTTGGAATCAAAATTAACTTCTTTGAACTTTGTAGACAGAACTTTGTTTTATAAAGTAACACAGTTCAAATATTAGAAAAAAATAAAAAATGTATATTTATCCATGTTTTCTATAATAAAGCATAACCATTATGTTTTGTATGAAGTTGATCAATCAAATAACACACGTACTTCTGTCTTTGTTAACTTTTTTGAAATGATATTATCTTAAGAAAAATAAGAAGACAAAAGGCCTAAGAATGCTAGACAACTAAATGTTTGTGTGTCTAAACAGTGCTATGATTTAGACTAGTTTCAAAACTTTTCCATGTGCCAAATCCCAAGACTAGTACATAGTCACTGAACTATTTGAGCACTAACACTAAAAAGTGGAACTAATATGAATACTTCTTGTATCCATGAGTTAAGTTACATGATTTCATAAGTATAGAAAATTAACAAGATTTCAGCACATAGTTACTTCTTACAATTAAAATATATTGATTGTTATATATAAAATCCCAACTAAGAATCAATATTATTATAGCATAAAAAGCTAAGGTTTAAATCTCAAGACAGACTATATACAGATATATCAACTTAAATAAATATTACAATAATAAATATTCCCATACTAACAAAAGCAAAATAATAAAGTTTACAACAAATAAAAGTAAAGTTTTAGTACAATATCTACTTGGAAATGCCATTCCAAAATACTCTAGTATTAAATTAAAATGGTTATAAATAATTTTCCACCAACATGAAAATATGTCAAGACTCAAGATATCATGAAATGACACACGAGGTCTAGAGCAAAAGACATTTTTATAATAGCGGGTGATCAGTTATTAGTATAACTTACACTAAATGCTCGATTTTCTTCTCTTCCCCTCCCCTCCTCCTCTACTGTTTTATGTAAAGAGGATGCCCAATAGTGAAAATCAATTTATATAGCTTCAATAAAAGGCAATAAGCTAATTTAAGTAAAACTTGGGTATAATACAGTTTTAAAAAATATATTAGAATATTTAAAACTTAACGAATCAATCATATCCACTGAAGACATTACAAGGTATCTGATTTTCTGATCTCAGATGTTTGGGGGAAAAAGCTGAATTATCTTTTTAGACGACTTCAAATGAACACTGGTAGAAAATAATCTTTTATGAATGTTTGGAAAGTTTGCAAGTTTATAAGATAATTCAATTTTCAGTGACTGATACTGCAATAAAAATATTTGTATATCTAACTATGATGTAGGGGATATAAATAACTGCTCTTAAAACCATCAGCATTGACTCAAGGGAGACAACTTTGTTCTCTGCCTCCTCATGAGTCAAATGGAGACAATCACGCCTCTGCCTGCTTTTTCCACAGGAACAGAGGTGTCCTCACACTCTTGTCAAGTATGCACCAGCAGGATGGGATGTAAGTCAAACTTACGAAAATATATTTTGTTTAAGATTCTGCTAAGATCCTGCTTCTACATTATTCTAACTTCTATAGCTAAGAGCCATTTGCTTCCCTTTTGTAATACTAATGTGACACTGATCCTATCTCAGAACTAAAAGAATGCAGGAGTTTCTAGTTGAACACTCAGCAAATTAGAATTGTCATTTCTATATTCAGTAATATTCTGACCTTTTCCCTCCAGTTTGAATTCCTACTACTCTTCTAATTGTGAGAAACTAGCATCACTGCCTCTGAAAACTGTCAGAGACAAGTCCTCTGATTGTCCTCTGCTGGTTTTAGAGATGGTAACTTAAATAAAAATCAGTGAGTGTTGAAGCAAGTAGTATATTTCAGGAGGATGAAGTTAATAGGAATGAAATACCAGGAAGGCTTATGCAATGTTGTGTCTGGAAAGCAAGAAAATTACTCTAAGTTTGGAACTATAGGATGAACTACAAACAAGATCTTAAGATGGAACTGAGTAGTAAAAACATGTCTAAAGACTAGAATCAAGTCTGTGTTAGTGTACAAAATCAGAATCTGATTAAGTATAGATGTTGGCAGATCCTGATGCTCCAGCAGCGGCAATGATCAAGATATTCTTTTGACCTAGATAATACAAACTTTTGCCAGTTGTCCCACAGTTTGGAGAATTAGGAACATTGGATGGGGGTTATTTCCAAGTCACAAATAACCTTAGTCTATCAAAGAATATAGTAGTCAATCAAGTAAGTATCTGCATTCTTATCCTTTCAAATCTTAAAATATGGCTGTGAAAGGCAGCAGAGATATTAAAAAATGAAGGTGGGAGAGTAAAAGGAAGTTTTGGGTTTTGACATATGGAATTTTTTCCTACTTGACTCTAGTGTCTAAAACAAGGCAACAGGCTCAATATTTCATAAAGATTCGTTAGTGGAAGAGTTGATCAAAATGTATGACAACAGAACAGAAAGCCAGGAGACCCCAAAAGTGATATAAAAATAAACCATTCTGAATTGGGAGTAACGTTAGCTTTCCCTTTGAAACAATGAATGTATAGCTATCCAAGCTTATGTGCTTGTCAAGTTACAAACTAGAAAATGTGCTCATGGGGAAATTGGTATGTGGGTGTGGGAGTTTCATTTACACACACACATGCATAAGAAAGAAGACAATAGAAGTATACATCAAAAAACTGAGTTCTAGAACTCAGAACATATCAAGAGATGGGAAAATATATATGCAGAAGATAGCCAGAAAATGCAGAGCAATGTCTAGAGGCTCCTATGCAGGTATCTTGAAAAGGGTTTTGTTTTGGTAAGAACACATGAGATCTACCTTCTTAAACAATTTGAAAGTGTCCGGTACTGTTAACTATGAGCAGAACACTGAACAACAGAACTCTAGAAGTGACTAGCTTCCATAACTGAAACTTTATACAGGTTGAAGAGCAACTTCTTGTCTTCCCCACCCTACAGCCCCCGAAAACCAACATTACAGTTTCCTCTTCTAAGAGTTTGACTATTTAGATACTGCACATAAGTGTAATTATGCAGTATTTGTCTTTCTGTGGCTTTTTTCATTTAGCATAATGTAATCAAGTTTCATCTATGTTGTCACATATCGCAGAATCTTCCTCTTCTTTTTAGCGGCAAAATATTCCATGGTATGTATATATACCACATTTTTAAAATTAATTCATTCATCTATGGACATTTAGTTTTCCTCTGCATCTTATCTTTTGTGAATAATGCTGCAGTAAACACGGTAGTGCAAACACCTCTTTGAGATTATAATTTCAGTTCTTTTGGATAAATATTGAAAAATTTGATTGCTGGAGCCTATGGTAGTTCTGTTTTAATTTGTGAGGAATCCCCAGATTGTTTTCACATTATGCATCTTTTACATTTCCACCAACAGTATATAAGAATTATCTTTCCTCCACATCCTTGCCAACACTTTTTATGGTTTCCTTCGTTTAATAATGATCATACTAACAGGTATGAAGTTATATCTCATTGTGGTTTTAATTTGCACCACCCTCTTGATTAGTGATGTTGAACATCTTTAATACATTTGTTAGACATTTGTATTTATTCTTTGAAAAATGTCTGTTCAAGTCCTTTGCCATTATTTTAAAATTGGGCCATTTGTTTTGTTTTGCAATTGATTTGTAAGAGATTCTTTGCATATTAACTCCTTCTCAGATATATGGTTTGCACATATTTTTCTCCCATTCTATAGATTGGCTTTTCACTCTGTTGATTGTTTTTTCTTGCAGTGCAAACACTTTTCAGTGTGACAGAGTACCACTTGCCTATTTCTGCTTCTGCTACCTGTGTTTTTGGTATCATATCGAAGAAAGCATTGCCAAAACCAATGTCATGAAACTTTCTGCTTATTTTAATGTAGCAGAAAATGTAGTTTTCTGTAGTACTAAAAAAAAGTGGAAATAATATTTCGAGTGTTCACCTTTCACAAATGGGCCTGTTGGAAGCTAAGGATAGGGAAAATCTCTGGAAGATGAAACTAATAAAATATATTCTTCTGGAGTATTATGGAACTCAAGAATGTCTCTGAATAGTCAAACTTAAAATAACTACTTTCTTAAAGACACGCCAAGTAGACAGTTAAGATATTTTTCCCTTCTTCAATACTGATTTTGTGACTTTATAGCAAATCCAAATTTCATATTTGATATATACACAAGGTGTTCCTTCCTGGAAGAGGGTCTACAGAATAGCTGTAAAACATCTGTCTTTTTATTCTATCAATCACCAAGAGGTAAATTATAAAGAACAAAATAACCATTATGTCCTTGATCATATGGTTTTATATGCATGCAGGTCACTTTAAATTTGGTTCTGAATTTAAATTTGAATTTCTTTTTTAATCAGTGGATTCTCAACACTGCCTCAATTACACCCATGATCCATTGAGTTGTATTCCTCGGATTTTTCATATGCTTCGACAGCTCTGTATCATCTCTCTGGGATGCTTAATCTATCTCCCCTCCCTTCTTTTTTTATTCTTCACCTGGAAAACTTGTAGATTTCAATAACTACTTGGAATTACATTTCTTGACTTGCCTATTTAGGATACATTGTTCACTTGGATTCCCCATAAACTTATGAATACTTATTTGTAGCACTTAAAAATATGCTACAGTTATCTGTTTCTTTAACTAGACTGCAAGCTATTGGAAGGTAGGGAGCATGTATTATTTCCTAATTTTTGTATCACAAGTAACTTGCTCAATATTTGACACAAAGAAAATGAATATTAAGCACTTAAATATTTGCATTACTTGTTTGGCATGGAATTTTTATTTTCCATATTGAGATAATATATATTACAAACAACAATTTTAAAATCAGTTTTGTCCCTTTTAGAAATGATCCTTGTAATTAAAAAAAGATTACCAGAATGAATTTCCCTCTCATTCCTTTATTTATAGGCTACCTGTCACCTTTCTTTTGTAGGGAGCTTGTTTTGCTAACTTTTTGCAGATAGCTGAAGGGTATCTTTTGAATACAATAATTTGTACCTGAGAAAAAAATCAGGAATTTAAATGCAAGATTGGAAATATTGCAAAAGGTAAAGTTGGCTGGATACAAAAAGAGATACCTCTAAGCGATATTAGTAAAGAATTGACAGTTCAAGGAAAATCATGGAAAAAAGGGTCAAAGAAGATAGCTGGATCAACAAGTAATTCTGTAAATTCAACTCTGTATATTTAGAAAATGAAGGTGTGATAATAATACACTGAAATCCCAACATATTTTTTCTCTTTGATTTTGTTCAGATTATTATATATTAACTCTATTCAATCATCAATATATACTAAGCACCTATTGCAGGCAAGGCACTTTTGTGGGCACTAGATATCCGGCAGTGAACAAAAATTTTGTTTCTTAGTAAACTTACCCTGTAATACAACTTGCCAGTACTTATAAGTAGATCTAAATTTTAGGCAATTTATATTCTTAACAAATTTTACAAGAATAATTTTATTGTGACTTATTTAACAGAAAGAATATCTATGAGTGTACACATTCAACAAAAATAATATCAATGAACAGACATATACACACAATTGGCTTAAAAATAAAACATTACCAATGAAATGGGAAAGTTCCCTGACTCCCCTTGCAGTATTTGTGACAGGGATGTGCCTCTTTTGCTCTGTGACTTCACCCTCAAACCCCTAACAGGAGGGTGAGCATGCAGACAGGCAGGCGCAGGAGCTGGAGTGAGCGCTTTTGGGCTCTGGCCCCATGGTAGCATCTAGGGGTGTGTTACAATTAATACTCTTATAGCAGTTGCTATCTGTGGATGACCAAGTGTTAGACCAGCTCAGGGGAGAGTCACAGTGGCAGCCATTTACACTCTGTCCTCTTGGTACCTGGGTCCCTGTCCAGCATCTGGGAAGAATAAGGTCCCATGGACTTGAAGGATTGCGAACGTGGGGATTTTATTGAGTGATAAAGGTGGCTCTCAGCTGTTTGGATGGAGAGCTAGAAAGGAGATGGAGTAGGAAGATAATCTTCCCCTGGAGTTCGCTTGCCCCATGGCTGATCTCCTCACTGACCCTCCCCAGCCGAAGTCCTCTCGATGTTATCCTTCTCTTCTCTCCTTCTCTGCTGCACCACTCTGCTGTGCTGCTGCTCTTCTGTTCGTGGAGTCTGGGATTTGGAGTTTAGATGGGGTACAGGGTAGGCGAATGTGGCATGTCAAAAGGCAACATTTGGGCATGAAAACAGGAATGCCTGTTTCCACTTAGGACTGTGGGTTTTCAGGCTTGAGGGTGGTGCATTTGCCAGGGAACCACTTTTTCTACCCAGTATTTCCCTGCCTCCTGTCCATATCACCATCTTTGAAACTTTTGTATTTTCTTGCTTAAAAGGAATTAAGCAACACAGTTGCAAACTTTCTCTCTCTCTCTCTCTTTTTAATATTATTATTATTATTATTATTATTTGAAATGGAGTCTTGCTCTGTCACCAGGTTGGAGTGCAGAGGTGCAATCTCAGCTCACTGCTACGTCTGCCTCTGGGGTTCAAGCAATTATCCTGCCTCAGCCTCTTAGGTATCTGGGACTGCAGGCGCCCACCACCACGCCCAGCTACTTTTTGTATTTTAGTAGAGACAGGGTTTCACCCTGTTGGCCAGGATGGTCTTGATCTCTTGACCTCATGATCCGCCTGCCTCGGCCTCCCAAAGTGCTGGAACTACAGGCGTGAGCCACTGTGCCCGGCCAAATCCTCTCATTTTTATTAAGAAGAAGAGACTATGATCCCGGGCTTTGAGAAGAGTGACACAGAATTCACAGTTATGCCACGTAATTCATTTGCTTGTGATTCTGCTTTTCTTTCTTACTGTTATGGCGTTACATTCAGCTCATAGAGGCCAGCAGTTCCATGCCTGGGGGCTCTTGTCATAGGCACAGTCATGTCATGAGACCTCGGTACAGTAACTTTGCAAAATGATAAATTACAGTACACAATAGTCAAAGCAAATTGCAGGAAGCTTTGAGACTGTGTATTTACAGCCTGATCAAACTAGAAATGGTAATTTCATTCCTGTATCAATTGAAAATTCAACGTTTACAATTTTTGTCTATGAATAAGTAAGAATTTTTCTTTTTATTTTTTTCTGAGACAGTCTCACTGTGTAGCCCAAGACGAGGTGCAGTGGCTGAAGGATCATGGCTCACTGCGTGCTAAACCTCCCAGGCCAACCTATCCTCCCATGTCAGCCTCCTGATTAGGTGGGAATTTTGTATTTTTTCTAGAGATAGGGTTTCACCATGTTGCCCATGTTGGTCTCAAGCAATCTGCCTGCGTCGGCCTCCCAAAGTTCTGGGAGCCACCATGCCCAGCCTGAATTTTTCAAATTCAGTAAAGGAAAATGGCTTCCAAAGAAGAAAAATACATTATATTCCTTAAAATTTGTCAAGTCCTCAGCATTAGGACAATGCTAAAGATAATGAACTTTTATAATGATGATACTTTACCTTGCTACATTTTAATGGTATAGCCTTTTTTTTAATGAGTCATAGCCAGAGGCAATTGAAGGATTTAAAATGAGCTTAGAAAAAGATAATCTATGTCTTTCATTTTAACAAAACAATCATAAATAAATAAATAAATACTAAAATTATAACCTTTGGTTATGTTGAGTCTTCAGTAATGCCACATTTTCCTTATGTTGAAAATTCTTCAGTGTGCTCATAAGTTTTATTTTGCATAAGATTAAAGGTTTTTTACTGAACATAAATTTATTTTCCATCTCCTGCATTTTTAGTTTATCTGTCATCACATATTTGTATAAGATATCAAAGCATAAAATTTCAGAGCAAGGTATAAAAATGTGTTTTTTGCTGATATTCATGTCAGTTATCTTTCTACATAAAGATGAATTCCTATTCTGTCATTTGTAAATTAGAATAAAAATTTCTTACCTGTGTATATTGCAAGTCAGTAGCAAATGGAATATCTGAACTTCTTTTTACCCTTCAAATGAAATTGATATTTTGCATTGGTGCTTTATGACTTGTTGACTAATGCTATAGCATTCATATTTGATTTTTCCAAAAGTTTAACATTTCTCTAGAATAAAAGGGAAGACCAGCATGTATTACTCAGTTATATGTTGGTCTTTCTATAATACAAGTTACAGTTTTTATACCTTTACTCTATAGAAGTGCTAGTCTAAATCATCAACACAAAATATACTGTCTAAAATAACAAACAGTAACAACAGCAATAATGTGAATATTTCACAAAAAGAAATATCATAGAGAAAATGATGAAGCAAATAATTATGAATTTCTGAATTATTGGTTTACAACAATATAGAATGAAGCACATGAAATATTACTAAATATTACTTGAAAGCTTGAAATGGGAAACAGAGAGTATAAGTTCAGCTAAAATAACTCTCAAGAAGCAAAAATGCTCATTACTGTGAAAACACAAGAAAGAAGTCTTGGAGAGCGAAGAGATATAGACAATCTTTGAAACTCATTACTGTGGAGAAAATAAGAGAGTAAGACATTTTGGAGACTAAATAGTGAATAAAATAATAATGATAAGAGGAATATTGGAGAACCTTTAAGACAAAAGAGAGCTAAATAGCAAAAGATGTAGGAAATACTCTTACCAAAAATAAAAAAAAAATTGAACATGGAAAGAAAGAGATGAACAAAAGAAAAGAAACCATAGATAAAACTGCCAAACTTCTTTTCCAGACAAACAAAAGAAGATGCACATGAATCCTGTTCATAAGTAGGCAAAAGATTTAATCATTTATGCAAAGCATGCAAAACAACTATAACAAAGCAAAAAATGAAAATTAATATGCCAAATGATAACTTTTTTTCTTAAAAAAAAACCCCACAAAACTGAAACAGCTACAAAGTAGCACACTCTAAAAGGAAATATATATTTGTGAGCACACTTCTAGGGATATTATTTAAAACAAAAATATGAAAGATAAATTCAAAAAACTAATTAATGGCATTTTTACAGAACTAGGAAGAATGAACAATAATTATTTGACATAAGAAAATAAATGGAAGAGAAACAAAATGTTCTCAGAAAAGAAGACAAAATTATGATATACCAAAGAGGACATAAAGTATTATGAAAACTTACCTTCACAAGAAGGAATGCTTTTTTTTTTTTTTTGCTCTCAAAATATATTTTGGAAATGAACAAATGGATGTCAGAAGATCTAGAACTAGGTCCTTTTCTTACCACACTATCACTTTTTAATGATAGACAACTCTTTCAAATGTTCCAAGCCTCATTTTCCTTTTCTGAAAATAGTAATCATTTTCTTGTATTTATTAAAGGCTATTATATTTTCTACGTTGTTTTGTAGCTCTTTTATCATTTAAGTTCAATCACTATATAAAAATTATTATTGTTGCTTGTCTGTTTTCCCCAGCCATTAGTTTTGATTTATCCATTTGCTTAATTCATTGTGCCCCTTTCTACATTTTGTTGCTATGTTTCCTTCAAGAATAAAATTCAAGTCTCTGTTCTGTTGCTAACTTCAGCATAAAACTGTGAGGCATTAAATCAATGGTACTTGAGAACCAGAATAGTTTTGATATAGGTGATGCTCAGTAAAACAAGGTCAGGCTAGTCACATATCACCTGATTATTTTATTTATGGGGAAAATAAAGCTGAACAGAAGCTTATGTCCACTTGACTATGGAAATCAAATGATATAATCCTAGAACTAATGTGGGGAGACATCAAAGATATTAATCTGTGGAAGGAGGAAAGACGCAGACAATTAGACTACTTTTTACAGTGACTGAGTGAATGTCAATTGAGTGAATTGTGTCTGACATTCACTCAGTTACTGGAGCTTTTGACAAGGAATTTCAGGATATTTCTTCCTATGTTCATGTACCTTTATCAAGAAACTGTTTTCAATAGTTTCAGTATTACATAGAGAAAATTTTAACAGTGGCTATTTTATTTCTTGATTAGACTTTTGAAAATGCAAGTTTGTTCAAAATTTCTTTGTGGTTTAATGGATCTTATTGTTCTGTATGACTTCGATATTTGTTTTCAAGTTAATAATACACACAGCTCTTAAAATAAAAATGTAATACACAGTACATTTTCCCATTATCATTTTTTTGTGTGTGCCAGTTAGTATAAATATGTACTCTCTTTGAGTAAAATTTAAAGTAAATTGCTTCAGAAATAATAAACTATAACCCAAATTATTTAATAACTATTCAGTTATGTGATACAGATCCAACTTTTTTACAATCTCATTTGACTTAGTTATAACTATCTTCACTAAAATTACTTATAAGCACATTGATGCTCAGTTCTGAACTGTGAATGTGGCTTACTGAAAATGTCCCTCCTACTCATTCATAGTTCAGTGAAGATGTCACACACAATTCCATACTATTTAATTTTGTGGCAAATATGCACAGTTGGTTTTGTTTATGCCATCTCTTTCTTATTTATAAAATTAAATAATCAGCTATGGTAAAAAGTGCTGGGGATATAGAGTTTTGTGAAGACAACAAAAAAATTAGAAGAACACATTGAAATATGGTAATATAATTACTTTCTCCAAGGAAGGTAAGCTAAGTTAGAAAGAAGGTCACTGAAGATGTGCTATGTGTGAAAATGCTTTCTTGGTGTTTACCCTTAATGACCATTACAACACTTAAAGAAACAATTTTACACAAATACCTCTGGGTAAATTTTATCTTAAAAAATCTAATTTTTGTCATTGTGTTAATGGATTTAAATTCCTTTGAAGCATAGTTTTAATAAAGTAAGCTTCTAGTTGATTAAAGTAGAATCATCTTTCCCCTCCTTTTAAAATCAGTAATAGCTACAGTGTACCTATTGAAATTAATAATTAAATCCTTTTGGAATTATGATCACTGTCTTTGTGTATATGTCTTTGTTTCTTTTTGGCTCTCTCTGCATCTCTCTTTGTGTAAATCTGTGTGTCCCTTTCTTTCTCTGTTTCTTTGTCTCTCCTGCTCTGTTTCCTCCCCCTTATTTGTCTTTCATCTTCTCTTTCTTTTCTCTATCATTTTTTCAGGGTGGGAAGTTGCACTCAGAAAGATCAGAATAGTTTCCCATTTATATGGTCTTTGGTTTCAAGTCAAAATGTGATGAACCTGGTCATGTTTCATTGAGCAACTGGGAAATACTAATGTGTGGAGTACTGTAAAAAGGTCAGAAAACAGAGTAATTTAAAATCACTTTCCTCTTACTGTCATACATGAACAAAGTAAAATAAATCATTAGTGAAGCATATGTGTGAATAAATTTAAACTAGTTATTTTGAAAACCCATAAAATTCATAAAAGCTTAATGAAACGAAGAAAGTCTATTAACCCAAAATACCACCAGAATTCATTACAGATGATTAAACCTCTCAGACAACAGATAAATGAACCAGTCTCAGTATGAAAAGCAAAATGTGTGGGAGAGCATCTTAGTTCCCTCTCCCAACACTGTCTTCACTCTTATTTCATGTTTTTGAATAGAGCAGCAGACTGAATATAAAAGGAATGTTAATTGAAATATTATTGCTTTATTCTACATATTAGAGCTTTTGGAAAACAAATGAGAAATATCTAAGGCATACAATTTACTTCTTTTAAAAGATATAATAGTTTAGGCCGGGCGCGGTGGCTCAAGCCTGTAATCCCAGCACTTTGGGAGGCCGAGATGGGCGGATCACGAGGTCAGGAGATCGAGACCATCCTGGCTAACACGGTGAAACCTCGTCTCTACTAAAAATACAAAAAAAAAAAAAAAACTAGACGGGCGAGGGGGCGGGCGCCTGTAGTCCCAGCTACTCGGGAGGCTGAGGCAGGAGAATGGCCTGAACCCGGGAGGAGGAGCTTGCAGTGAGCTGAAATCCGGCCACTGCGCTCCAGCCCAGGCAACAGAGCGGGACTCCGCCTCAAAAAAAAAAAAAAAAAGAAAAGAAAAAAAAAAAGATATAATAGTTTAGAGTTAAGTTAAATTCAATTAGTGAGGTGATAATCTTTTATATATTTATTTATTTATTAGGTAAATTTTATATTATTTAGATCGATATTACTTTTTAAATTACGTTAGTATTTGATATCGTTTGGCTCTGTGTCCCCACCCAAATCTCATCGTGTATCTCCCGTAATTCCCACATGCTGTAAGAGGGACCCAGTGTAGCTCCCATAATTCCCACGTGTTGTGGAAGGGACCCATGGGGACCAGTCTTTCCCGTGCTGTTCTCGTGATAGTGAGTGGGTGTCACAAAATAGGACGGTTTGAAAATGGGAGTTTCTCTGCATAAGCTCTCTCTTTGCCTGCTGCCACCCACCTAAGATGTGACTTGCTCCTCCTTGCCTTCCACCATGATTGTGAGGCCTCCCCAGCCATGTGCAACTGTAAGTCCAATAAACCTCTTTCTTTTGTAAATTGCCCAGTCTCGGTATGCCTTTATCAGCAGCGTGAAGATGGACTAATGCAGTGTTGAATAATATCACATACATTCTCAAATAATAAATTTAACTGAAACTTTATTTAAATATAAAATACAATGTATTGTTGTAATTTCCAAATTTCAAAAAAGGGCATGACTAAGAATTAAGCTATTTTTGAAGTTTATTTTGTCACTACCACATGTTGAATACTCTCAGAATTAAAAAGATATAGAGAATGAGAGAGGAGAGAGATGAAATATTTATTAAGTCATTTCAATTAGTTTCACTTCATATAAATACTACTTAACAAGTGATGTTACATATATTACTTAGAGCATACTAGTTTAATTAATGTGAAAATTGCATTTTAATAACAATAGCATAGTTACATATAATTTTCAGCATCTACATTAAGACGTAATCCATGTACCATAAAATGCCATAAAATGCAAGAATTTAAAGTGTACAATTCAATGCTTTTAGTATATCCTAAAACACTTGTAAAACAATTATGAAATTATAAATTTAAAATATTTTCATCATCTTTCCAGGAAAAAAAAAATCTTCCCGTTACAACCATTCTTTACTCCCCTCCCTTACTTATACAAATGCTAATCTTTATTTCATCCCTACACAATTGTGTTTGTTTCATTTTCGTAATAATGACATCATATACTAGGTGATCTTTTGTGACTGGTTCTTTTCATCATAATGATTTCAAGTTTCATACATGTTGTTGCATGTACCAGTATTTCGTTATGTATTAATGTTGACTAACATTCCATTGTATGAATATGTCATGACTTACCCATTTTTTAGTTGATGGACATTTGTGTTGTTTCCACTTTTTGGCTATTATAAATAATGCTGTTTTGAACATTATGAACAAGTTTTGTGTGGATATGTTTTTGTTTCTCTAGAATATAAATATAGGAGCAGATTTCCCAGGTCATAAGGTAACTCAGTATTTAACCTTCTGAGGAACAGTTTTCCAAAAGCCAGCACTATTTTACATCCCCATCAGTGAATAGAAGGGTTACAGTTGTTCTACATGGTTGGCAACAGTTGCTGTTTATGTTTCTGAAGATAGTCTTCCTAGTGAGTCCAAAGTGGTATCTCACTGTCATGTTAATTTGTATTATTTTGGTGACAAACAATGTTGAAAATATATACTTTTTACCCATTTGTGCATTATCTTTGAGAAAATCTCCTTGCAAATACTATGCCATAATTTTATCATTTTTATTTTTAATACCTGTTGCTAACTTGAAATGAAACTCCAGTGTCATTATTAATTGGGTTTCCTGTCTTTTTTATGATTCAGTTGTAAATATTCTTATATATTTTTGATATTTATTTGTCAGTAAGTATATGATGATTAGATTTGCAAATATGTCTGTGATTGTCTTTCACTTTCTTAATGGTATTATTTGCGGTACAACGTTTTTAATTTTGAGATACTCCAACATAATAATTTCCCTTTCAACATGTGTACTTTTGGTGTCATATCTAAAATATAATTGCCTAAACCGAGATGACAAAAATTTATTGTATGTATCCTTTTGAAGTTTCTATGGTTTTAGCTTTTACATTGACATCTATGGTCCAGAGTTCATATCTCCATATGGTGTGAATAAGGACCCAACTAGTTTTTTTTTCATATAAATTATATTTTTCCCAATACCATTTTTTGAAGAGTCTATTCTTTCTCCATTCTTACTGGTAACTATGTCAAAAATCAATTGATTGTGTTAGTTTTTTATTGTCATATGTTTGTTTTTCCTGGACTCACAATTCTATTCAATTTCTCTAAATGCCTATTCTTGTGCCAATACCACACGGTCATGTTACTTTCATTTTGCAGTACATTTTGAAATTAGGAAGTGTGTGTCGTCCAACATCATTCTTTGTTTCCAGTATTATTTTGGGTATTCTGCATCTCTCTCATTTCCATTTGAATCTTAGCATCAGCATGTCAATTCTGCAAAAAGGGAAACTGTGATGTTGTCAGTGACTGCACTGAATGTGTAAATGTGAGGAGTATAGCCATCTCAACCATGAAGAGTCAGTCTTCTGGCCCACTAATGTGAAATGTTTTTCCAATTGCTTAAGTTTTCTTTAACTTCTTGTTTGTTGTTGTTGTGATAATTCTGCAATTTTAATGATTATATAACATTTAATATTACAGCGATTCCATAATCAATTTATAAATGACCCTATTTTTGAGCAATTTATTTATAATTTTTAGCATTGTTAATCAAATTGTAAATGGCTTCTATAGAAATACATATGTGCATTTTAGATCTTTCCTTTATTTATTTAACAAACATTTGTATAACATGTATTATATTCCAGGCAATATATTACATTCTTTTTTTTAATTTATTATACGTTAAGTTCTAGGGTACATGTGCACAATGTGCAGATTTGTTACATATGTATAAACGTGACATGATGGTGTGCCTTCTTTAACTTCTTTCAAAAATGATTTGTAGTTTGTAGTATGGATGTCTTATACTCCTTTGCTACATTTATTCTAGTGTTTTATTATTTGGTTGATCCTACAAGTAGATTGTTTCCTTAATTTTGTTTTAGGATTGTTCATTGATGGTGTATGAAAATTAAAAGGGTTTTGTATGTTGATTTTATATTGTGTAATCTTGTTAAACTTGTTTATTAGTCCTAATATCTTCCCCCCCATGGAAATTTTAGAATATATAAAATTATGTTATCTGCAAATACAGAAAGTTTTATATCCTCCTTTTCAATCTGAATGTCTTTGGTTTATTTTTCTTGCTTAATTTCCCCAGATAGAATTTTCAATACAATGTTGAGTGGAAGTGGTAAGAGCGAAAGAAAGGGTATTCTTACTGTCCTTCTGATTTTAGTAAGAAAGCATTCAGTTTTCATCATTAAGCATGTTAGCTGTACCTTTTTTGTGAATGTTCTTTATCAGCTTTAGGAATTCTCTTCTATTGGCAGTTAGTCCAGTGCTTTTATCAAAAAAGGGTGTTGGATTTTGCCAAGTGTTATTTTATTTTACTGATGTAGTTCCGTGGCTATTGTCCTTTATTCTATGGAAATGGTATATTACGTTCATTTATTTTCATGCTAAACCAGTCTTGTATTCCTTGGATGAAACTCACTGGATCATGGCGTATGATTCCTTTTACGTGTTGCAGTATTTTTAAATTTAATAATCTATTGTTGAGGAGTTTTGAATCAATATTCAGAAGAGATACTGATCTATAGTTTTTTTCTTGTGGTATATTTTCCTAGTTTTAGCATTAGAACAACACTGATGCTAGAAAATATGAGAAGTATTCCATTTACTATTTTGGAAGAGTTTTGAGGATTTATGTTAATTCTTCTTTAAATGGTTAGTTTAATTCTCCAGTGAAGTCAGTCCAGTCCTATGCTTTGCTTTGTGGGAACTTTAAGATTAACTAGTTGAATAGTTTTACTTGCTAGAATTTTATTCAAAATTTTATTTCTTCTTTAATTATTTTGATAGTTTACTTTTCACTGGTAATGTTTTCATTTTAAAATTATCCACTCTTTTAGCATAAAATTGTTCAAAATATTCCTTTTAATTTTTTTTTTTATCAGTGAGTAATATCACCTTACTCATTTCTGATTTTAGTAATAATTCTTTATTTTATTGACTTCCATAGCTAAAGGTTTGTCAGTTTTGTTGATGTTCAGGGTCAACTTCTGCTTTTGTTGGCTTTGTGTATTAAAAGTAATATATATTATAATAAACTTCTTATTTCTACTTTATTATCATTTCTTTCTTCTAAATGTTTAGGAATTAATTTCCTGTACATCTTTAAATCTCTTGAGGTAGATGTTAGGTTTTTGATTTGAGATCTTGTTTGTTAATATAGGCATTAAAAGTGTACACTTCACTCTCATAACTGTTGGCTGCGTACCTTATGTTTTACATGTAATTTTTTCTGATTTTAATTTTCTTTGTGACTTCTGCATTGATCCATTGGTAATTCAGAAATATGTTAATTTTCATATATTTGTAAAATTTCTAAATTTCCTTCTAACTTTTAATTTCTTTCCATTGAAGGAAATTGAATTAATTTTAATTTCATTCAAAAATCCTCAAACAACATACTTTGTATGATCTCCATCCCTTCATATTTACTAAGGCTTGCTTTATGGCCTTTGTCATCATACAATATCTCTCTATCTCTGGTAATATGTCTTTTTAGAGGTCTGATTTGGCTTATTTTTTTTATAGCCACTCCAGTTGTCTTAAATTTGATATTTGCATGGTAAGTACATCTTCCATCATTTTACTTTCAAACTTTCACTTCTTTGAATCTAAAGTGTGTCTCCTACAGTCAACATTTAATTGTGTTTTTTAAAAAATAATAAGACTACTATCTGCATTTTGTTTGGATTATATAATACATTCACCTGTATTGTCATTATCAACATGGTAGAATTGATATCTAGATTCCTGCCATGTTGTATTTTCTATGTGTCTTGTGTCTGTTCTGTTCTCTTATCCCCCGTTTTAAAATTTGTTTTATTAAATGGGTATTTGTTAGTGTAACATATTAATTCCTTTATTTCTTTTAATACTATTCTTAGAATTATTTTATCACAGGTTGCTTAGGAATTTATTTTAATACCTTAACTTATCAAATACCTTTAGATATAAGCAAACAATTCTAGAAATAAAGAAACTTAGTCTTTTATATTTTTTTATCCCTCCTCTTTGTGCTATTGTTTTTACATATGTATAAACCCAGTAATAGTCAGAATTGTTACTTACGTACTTTTACCTTTGGCACTTTGAATGTGTATTTCCAATAGCCTTCTAGCCCCTACTTTTCCTTATGAAAAGTCCGCAGTAGTTAATTTTATTGCAGTTCTCTCATATGTAATGTTTTGTTATTGTTGTTGTTTTCGGCCATCAACGTATTGACTCTGATGTGTCTGAGAGTGTTTATCCTATTTGGAAGTTTTCAGCTTCTTGGATGTGGACTGTGAACTCAAAGTATCTGAGACAGGTCTCAATCAACTTAGAAAGTTTATTTTTCCAAGGTTAAGGACTTGCCCACACACAGCCTGAGGAGGTCCTGATATGTGCCCAAGGTGGTTGGGGTACACCTTGCTTTTATACATTTTAGGGAGGCATGAGACCACAGCCAGTAGGTGTAAGATGCACATGCTTTGGTTCAGTTCAGAAAGACAGGACAACTGGAAGCAGGGACAGGTGCCTTCTAGGTCATAGATAGATAAGAGAAAAATGGTTGCATTCTTTTGAGTCTTTGATCAGCCTTTCACTGAATACACAATTTACGTGTGAGAGCAGGATAGAGGAATAGGGATTTATGCCTTAGTCTGGGCTCAGTGAATCTGCATTTTTACTTAAATAATAAGGCAGAGGAAGCAAGAAGATAGGCATTTTTCTCAGGTAAGCAGAGGAATGACTTCCTATCTTGCACCTGTGAAGATAAGCTATCAATTTACATTGCCAGGATGAAATTCAACAAAACTGTTTTAGGGTATAGATCTTGATATCCATATTTCCTTGTGGGCAAATTGTAAGGGGTCTATGTAGCTTTAAAAAAGTCTTTGTTAACTATCATATTTGAAGTTATCCCATATTTCTTTGAGTCTCTTAATTTTTCTTTGTCCTCTTTTTTCTCTGTTTACATAATCTTAGCTTACATAATCTTCATCTGTCATCAAGTTTGCTGACTTTTCTTACAGCTCAAGTCTACTTTGAAGTTCTCATGTGAATTTTTTATTTCATATTATGCTTTTCAATTCCAGAATTGTCATTTGGTTTGCTTTATAATTTCTGCCTCTTAACTGGTATACACGATTTTACAAGACATTTTCATTGTATCTTCTTTATATCCTTTAGATGATATGTTTCCTAGTTGTTTTTTTTGTTTGTTTGTTTTTTTTTAACATGTTTAAAAGAGCTACTCTGAACTCTGTTAACCAAGTCTAACATCGGGTCTCCTTTAAGAACAGATTTATTATCTTACTTTTTTTCCTATATATTTGAATATATGTTTTTTTGTTGAAAATTGGACATTTTTGATGATATATATATATATATATATATA
>NW_016808832.1:1065897-1089486 GCF_001698545.2 Rhinopithecus bieti
TATATATATATAGAGAGAGAGAGAGAGAGAGAGAGAGAGAGAGAGAGAGAGAGAGATTCTGGATGTTCAACCTCTTAACAACTCAATCTTGGAAATTATGTTTTATTTATTTATTTTTTTAGTCATTTATTTGCTTGTTTAATGACTTGACTGAACTGATTATATGCAGTTCATTTTCTTTTTTTTTGTTTGTTTTTTGTTTTGTTTTTTTTTTTTTCTTAAGACAGAGTCACACTCTGTTGTCAGGTTGGAGTGCGGTGGTACGATCTCGGCTCAGTGCAATCTCTGCCTCCCGGGTTCAAGGGATTCCCCTGCCTCAGCCTTCTGAGTAGCTGGGACTACAGGTGCGCACCACCACACCTGGCTAATTTTTTGTATTTTAGTAAAGATGGGGTTTCACCATGTTGGCCAGGATGGTCTTGATCTCCTGACCCCATGATCCTCCAGCCTCAGCCTCCCAAAGTGCTGGGATTACAGGTGTGAGCCACCATGCCCGGCCATGCAGTTCATTTTTATGCAGTATGCATCCTCTACTGTTTCTTCTCAGATTTTTTTTTTTAAATCAATAGACATTGCTATTTTAGATCAGCATAAGTTAAATTTGTCAAAGGTTATGTTGAAGCCTACTGGTAAGATTTTACTCTTTCCATTTTAGCAATTGTGTTGGAGGCTGCTATTAGAGTTTAAAGAGTTATTTTTTCTTACTGTCACACAAGGACCAGAAGCTTAGATTGTTTTTCTTCTCTCTGATTCCTCCTGAGAGTATAAATCCTTAGACTTGAACATACTCTTTCAGATTGCCAGGAATGTGTGAAATTATATTTTATGACTGTCTTCCTAGGACTTACCCCTGCGTCACAGTAGCTTATTGTTCAGCCTATAGCTGGCAGAGGTTTTGAGTAAGCCCCTACTGCCATTAAAACTGCTACTCTTTGTTTTCTGAAAATGCTTTTGAGTTGTTCCCACTCCCTACTCCAATTGCTCTTAAATGAAGATAGCTTAACACTTCCGACAACTTTCTCATCACCAATCTAGTCTTAAGCATTCTCTGAAGACTGAAAAAAGTTAAAGACAGATATTATTTAAACAGCATTGTTATTATATGTAATGTTATACAACATTGGCTACCCAAGTTAAATATATGTATATATTTCATTTTAATAGATATTATATTTGAAAGTTTATGCCACATGTTTCCCAGTTTCCCATATATATTTCTTGCAATAATGTAAATATTGATTGAGAAAGTTAAAAGTTAATCTCCAATAGTGTCTCCTTTAGAGTAAACATTGTCAACATTGTAGTACTTCTTATCTTCTAATATCAATATCGTAATACAAACTCAGACTTCGCATACAAATAGACATAATTTAGAATTGTGCCCCAAAGCTGTCTTTTAATGCAAAAATTGTAAAATTTTAGAAACTCTCTTGTGTTTATTTTTTAAGTCATTGCCACAGATATTATCTCATAGCAATGTCTTGAAGGTTAATTATATAACTCCATAAATCAGGATTACTATTATCCTTGTCATTGTTATAAATGTGACTGATTTTTAAAATAAATGTTTCATTATATTGTATATAAATATTTTTCCTTTAGTCATCTACAAACATAAGTGACTATTTTATATGAATGAAGTCATAAACACTTTAATAATTGCATTTTATGAGTGTGCAGTGAATTCCTAGGTATTATGTTACATAGGTCTTCATTATGTCACCTAACTTTTTTTAAACCACATTTCTTCTCCTATATAATCTAAAATTTCATTTTTTCTTTACTTTCAGTGATTTGAAGGCATGTCTTATTCTACTAGTAATTGTCTTTAATATAATAATTATTTTTGTATTGTTTCTTTCTTATTGTCAAGGTTAAACTAAAATATACTCAATTAGACTTTATGAGTTAAAAGTTTGGCACATTTTTACTTCTTCACCTTGGCATTTTATTGAAACATTTAAGGCGTTGGTGGTAGTGGTGGTGATGGTGATTCTGCTGGTGATGATGATAGTGACAGTTAACCATGTTTAAACTGGCTACATTATACATCACTTTTCAAAATATTTCATGATAAAAACTGATAGGAGAAAAACTCCAGCCGAATTAAATTTAAAGGCATGCAATTGAGCAATGAACAATTCACGAGTCAGGTAGCATTCCCAGCCAGAGGAGGTTTGGAGATTCCAGCGCAGGCACATGGTGGAAGATTTATAGACAGAAAAAGGAAAGTGAGGCATAGAAAATGGAAATGAGGTACAGAAACAGCTGGATTGCCTATAGCTCCACCTTTGCCTTATTTGCACGTGGTTGGAATAAGTGACTACATTTGATTGGCCAAAACTCTGTGATTGGCACAGGTGTAGGCTAATGTCTGGTCTGTTTACACCTTCACTTGATACAGTACACAATGTGCAGAAAAATCTTTAGGCTGAACTTCAAATACATAAGGAGGAAGCTTTAGGCGAAAATTGATTTAGCGAAATCTTCTACGATACTTTTATGTGTTTTGTTTTGTTTTGTTTTGTTTTGCTTTATATCTAGGCCACAGGACTGAAACTTTTAACTTTCATTCAGAAAGAGTTTTTTGTTTGTTTGTTTGTTTTTTTGTTTGTTTGCTTGGGTTTCCAATACTCTAAAAATGACTTGGCAGTGGCTGTTAGATTTTTATAGCTACATGAACAGTTACATTATTATAAGATAATATTTTAATTGTGGCATACTATGTTGTAACAATTGTACTGTCAGAGTGATATTTTACTCATTTTCTGTTGTGTACATTTTTCTTGCCTGGAGATTTGGGAAATTTTAATTTATAATTTTTTAAGTAAAACACTGTCCTATATATAGGTATCAAAATATTTTATCAATTATTTCCTGACACTCAAAAGTTATTATTATTATTTTTTTTTTGGCATGTGAAGTCTATATTGTTTTGTTTTTCATTAATCCTAGGATTGCTTTATTCAATTTAAGTCTATACAAAATGAGATCTTCTATATCTGTTTGTAAGGTTTTTTTGTTGTTAATGTTTTTATTTGCTTTATCTTGTATCTTTCTCGTATTAATTCTTGGAGAGTGCCTGAAGTTTTTCATTGTCTTTGTACTCTTAATCATTTTTCTGTATATTCAGTATCCTGTTCCATTATAATTTGTTATAGATAGTTGTCAGATTCATCTTAAATAAGTAAAGTCAAATAATTTCCCTTTAATTTTTCTTTCTCTACTTTTATAGATACAATATCCCCTCAGCTATTTTTAAAAACCCGTGTTAGATATTGAACAAATTTTCCACATTCTTGCAATATTCGTTTTCAGAAGCATTTCTTGTCCTCCAGCATATTTCCACAGATTAGATGAATTTTCTTTTTCCTCATCTTATTTTTGAGAATATTTTACAATTACTCTTGCCTTGCTTTATCTAGCTTTAGAAAATATGCCCAGCTACCCTGACATTTTCTTTGAAATGTTTGATTATTTGAGAATGTCCTCTCACCCCTGTGATTTAGGAGTAACAGGTGAGGGTCCATGAGTTTTTTCTTCACCTATTTTATAATACTCTCTAATGAAATACTCTCATTATTATAAATAACACTCTCTAATAAGAAAAGTCACTGATGGGCCAGGCACGGTGGCTCACACCTGTAACTCCAGCACTTTGGGAGGCTGAGGTGGGCGGATCACAAGTTTAGGAAATCGAGACCATCCTGTCTAACATGGTGAAACCCCGTATCTACTAAAAATACAAAAAAAATAGCTGGGCGTTGTGGCAGGTGCCTGTAGTCCCAGCTACTCGGGAGGCTGGGGCAGGAGAATGGCTTGAACCTGGGAGGCAGAGCTTGCAGTGAGCTAAGATGGCTCTACTGCACTCTAGCCTGGGCCACAGAGTGACACTGTGAAAGGAAAGGAAAGGAGAGGAGAGGAGAGGAGAGGAGAGGAGAGGAAAGGAAAGGAAAGGGAGAAAGGGAGAAAGGGAGAAAGGGAAAAGCAGTCATTGACATCATTGGCTTTAATCACTGTTATCCTGTTGTGCTAGTCAGCTCAAGATGCCATAACAAAACATTATACAACAGGCTGGATCGTTTAACCACCACACATTATTTCTCACAGTTCTGTAGGCTATCAGTACCAGATCCAGCTGCCAGCAGATTCAGTTCTTGGGGGCTCTATCTTGGCTTGCAGATAGCTGCCTTCTCTCTCTCTTCTTTCTTCTGTGCATGCATGAAGAGAAACAGAGGTCTCTTGTGTCTCTTCTCATTGTCATGAGGCCAGCAGTCCTATGAAACTAGGCTTCACCCTTATGACCTTCATTACCTCCTTATAGGCCTTATGTCCAAAGACAATCACATTACAGCTTAAGGCTTCAATATATCAACAATGGGGAAACATAATTCAATCAATAGCACTCATCTACACTAAATTTAGAGGAAATGTCTTCTCTTTAAAATACTTAGCACCCTTCTTTTACCACCAAGATTAATGGAGAAAAGATTTACCTTTTCATTATTCTCATAATTACAATTTTTGTATACATATGTTTCTCTAATCCAGAAAATTTAATTTTATTGAAACTCGTTATTATACCTTCTAGTGATTTAATATCACTATCACTTTGTGTGTGTGGTGAGAAAATTTAGGATCTACCCTCTTACGAATCTTTAATTATATACTGTGTTACTATTATTAATAGCCTGTGCCCACGCTGTGCCGTAGATCTCCAGAAACTTTTCTCCTTTCTAATTGAAACTTTGTACCCTTCGGCCAACATCTTCTGCTACCAGTGGGCTGGGGGAGGTCTCCAAATACCAGTGGAATCTCAACCGCAAGTGGTGTCCAGACTCTTGACACCATCATGAGAAGGAAGTCAGGATGAGTCAGAAAATAGTGAAATTATGGAGATTTATTGCAGTGAAAAGCACACACTCAAGAAAGGGAGTACAAACCTACTTAAAACAATTATGGCCAAGGGATTTTGGGGTCTTTATGGGTTTCTTTAACCGAGGAGTGAAATATTCATGAAAATTTCTGGAAAAAGGTGGTTTATCAGAACTGTGGTGCCACCCATTTTTACACCAAATATGAGTGTTTCTGGAACTGTCATGGTGTTGGTAGGTGTGTGATTTAATATGCTAATGAGCATATGATAAGGTCCTAGGCGAAACCTAGGTCAAATCCAGCACCAAAGGTGTCTAAGCCAGCTTGGAAACTGCCTTTGCAAAAACCCGTAACTGAGAAAATTATGACAGTGACAGAGATCTGACCTAACTGACTCCATTTTGCTTGTAACACCTCCATGCTGTCCTTGTCTCTTCCTAGGTGTAAGTCAAACTAACTTCAGGAAGAACTTAGTTTATATTAATAGTTTACAGTTCGAAACAAAGACAGTAACAGAGCTTTCCCAGAACAAGCCCCTTTCTTGCCTGAGGACTAGACTTCCTTTGCAGGACTAACAAATTAGCCAAAAGATGAGAAATTATGGTTTCGGAGTCATACAGCTGGAGGCTACAAGATTCTGATCCTCCCCAGATTGCTCCTGGGGATAACATCACTATTGTAAAACCGAAGGTCACTGCTTGAGATATTTTGTAGACCCTGCACTTGATAAACCAGCTGGCAACACCCAGATCCATAAACTGGCTCATCTGATCTCGTGGTCCCCACCCCACAACTGATTCAGTACAAGAGGACAGCTTCGACTCCCTATGATTTCATCTCTGAACCAACTAATCAGTATTCTCAACTCAATGCCCATTTCCCCCCCGCCCCCCACTAAATTATCCTTAAAAACTCGGATCCCTGAATTCATGGGGAGATTGATTTGAATAATAATAAAAACTCCTGTTTCCTGCACACACAGCCAGATCTGTGTGCATTACTCTTTCTCTATTGCAATCGCCCGTCCTTGAAAAATCGGCACTGTCTAGGCAGCGGGCAAGGTGAACCCACTGGGCAGTTACAACTTGGTCCACATCTTTTCAGGTTCTTATCAACGCATAGCCTCTGCAACTATTTCAATAGTTTCCTTTTGCTAGTCATGTGAAATTGCTGCCTGGAATTTTCTATTCTCCTGAAATCACTCTCTATTATTCAGGTCTCACTCCCTTCCCCCAACTTCAGACCCTGAAAACCACCATTCTACTCTATGATTCTATTTGTTACACTTTTAGATTCTATGTATTAGTGAGGTCATCCAGTATTTGTCTTTCTCTGCATGGCTTATTTCACTTAATGTAATGTCCTCCAGATTCATTCATGTGGTGACAAATGACAGGATTTCTTTCTTTTTTTTTTTAAGGCTGGATAGTATTCTAGCAAATATGTGCACTCATTATTTTCCTTTGGATATATACCCAGAAGTGAGTTTGCTAGATTCTAAGGTAATTCTATTTTTAATTTTGGAGGAGCATCTAGTCAGCAAGATGATTGTGAGAAGTTGTCATTTTCTTCAGCTTCCATCTAACTTTCTGTTTTCTATAGCTGGAGACAGAATGGTTTTCCATAATGGCTGTACTTCTGTTCCCACAGGCAGTGCACAAGAGTTCCCTTTTCTCTATATCATTACCAACACTTGTTATCTCTTGTCCTTTGGTAACAGACATTCTAACAGGTGTGAGGTGATAGCTCATTGCTGTTTTAATTTTCATTTCCTTCAAATACCAGCTTAGCCTCTTAAGAGCTGTGTTACCTTAGGCAGATAACTCAGTCTTTCTAAATGTCAATATCTTCAACACAGAAATAGGGATAAAAATGTCGAATTTTTATTTTTGCTGTAATAAGTATTTTCTCATATATCTGTGTTTATGTGATTTCATGTATTTATGTGTGTGTATGTGCGTGCTTGTAATACCAATCCTAGCAGCATGGCTGACACATAGACCTATGCCAGGTGCTCAGTAATGGAAACCATTATTGTTGCTAAATAGTTAATGACTTGGATCTTGAAATAAAATAGAATATATTTTTTCTTAATTGACTCCAAATATGTTCAGCATTTATGTTGATTCATATACTCTCAACAAAAATATTAAAGTATCCTTTTATTAAACAGATTAAATCTATATTATCTGTGGTTTTGTGTTTAATGCTCAGCCTCAAAATTTAGCAGGTTCTCTGGTAACCTCAGGACATCTGGAGTAAGATAACAAATACACTACCAAACAATATATATGAGAAAATTTGAAATAATTGTGAGTTTAATGCAGAAGTTAAAAATTCTCAGGTTTCTACTGAGATACATTTATAATTCCCTTTTTTTTTCCTCATAGAAACCATCACTTTGGGGTGCTATATTTTTTAAAATTGCATTGTTTTCCCAAAAATTGCACTCTCCTTGAGAGTAGATTACTTTCATCTTGTATTTCTAATGCTTGCAGCTGTTTCTGGCTCAGTATCAGGCTTGGATTGTTTGAGTGAATACAAATAAAAATAAATATATTAATCTTCAATTGGAAGTTCAAGTACAGCTGAAAAATAAATTTAGAATCACATTCCGTTGCTATAATTTTTTGGAATAAATGATGATTTGTAAACATTCATAGTCTGTAGTAAATTGAATTTCTAGTGTATTTGTTTAATAAACAACATCTATTTTAATCTAGCACAACTCTTTTCTTTTCCTTTTTTTTTTTTTTTTTTTTTTTGAGATGGAGTCTCACCCTGTTTGCCCAGGCTGGAGCTCAGTGGCGCAATCTCGGCTCACTGCAAGCTCCGCTCCCGGGTTCACGCCATTCTCCTGCCTCCGCCTCCTGAGTAGCTGGGACTACAGGCACCCGCCACCACGCCCGGTTAATTTTTTTATGTTTTTAGTACAGATGGAGTTTCACCGTGTTAACCGGGATGGTCTCAATCTCCTGACCTCGTGATCCGCCCGCCTCAGCCTCCCAAAGTGCTGGGATTACAGGTGTGAGCCACCGTGCCCGGTCAATACTTTTCTTAAGAAAAGTGAATGATGAACTTTGAATTATACTTTTAATGATTATTTTCTTGTACTTCTACTTGGTTTATTTAGTACTTCGACCTATATCAGGTATTCTAAATTTGTAAACACAATTTAGTTGGAATATGCCACTTTATATAATAAAAAAGAAATATGAGTAAATATTTTAGGGTGTCAGGTGCTGCTAATCTAAATGGCTTGTTTCATTTTTAGGTGCAAAAGTTTTGCTTTTGTAATTCTATAGCAAATTTTTTGTAATGACATAGAGTGACAACAGTGATCCTGTCATATTTTCTCTATATATTTGGCATATTTTATTTCAGGAGCATTAAATTGATATAATTTATTTATTGATATGTAGTGTTCTCAACATATATAAACAGAGTTTATGCCAATAAAAATACCAAGAAAACAAAATAAATTCTAACAGTGCCTTTCCTTCATTTGCACAAAGCTTGGCATGAGGCAAACATTTGGACTTGGAAATTGGACAGATACTAGTTTCAATCCCAATCTGCACTAATAAGTTAATAGGGGTGAAGTGGGTAGTACAAATACCTTGGGGAAACTTTCAGGGAATTATATAAAATATGTAAAATGACTGTCAGAAGTTGGTATTTTCTTTACATTTCATCTAACTTTCTTCTATAGCTGGAGACAGAATGGCTAAAACCAATAGGCTAACAAGATCATGATACTCGTTGCCTATATTAAAGGTGGAATTTTCTGTCAAATTTTAAAAATCATGAGGGCATTGTATGATCAAAAGCCATCAGTATGTGTTCTTGACAAATTACATTTTGAAAGCTTTTAACACTTTTCTAATGACTAAATCCCTTAAGATGAACAGCTTGAAAGAGCCAAAGGTAACTCACAATCAGGAAGATTATATATTGAAAAATAGCCTTGAACATTGTCTTTCTAAGTGTTCTTACAAGTATGTACTTGAAGAAAATCGTAAATTTTACTTGAGAGGAAAATCATACCAATTGTGAAATGATGATGTCTGGCCTTTGAAAAGTGCAAGTAGTGCCTGATTTTAAGGTTACTGATTTATTTAGGCAACATGCTGCTTGTAACTTGTACTTTCAACTGTCATTTAAATTGTATTCAACTTTGTAGTAACTTATATTCAGCTCATTGAAAACCTTAGGGAACCAAATCTGATACTGTTTCAGAGGGTAAGGAGGCTGTATAATCTCTCCAGCTCAAATCTGGCTGACAGAAACAATTACCTGCTTTCTCAGCCATTCGAGCTAATTGTGAAATCAAAAGAAACAAATGGTGATTAATTGGCCTGCCATGTGATTTTTGTTTGTAGCTTTACTCTGTATCTACAATACATTCTCTCTTAAAATACACAGGAAAGGCAACATGATTTTTTTTAATGAATAAAAACTATTATTAGGAAGTAAATGGGCAAAGACAGAAATTCTATTTAAATATACATTTAACAAATACAATGTTCATAATACATACAAATATTGATATTCATTCTTCTTCACTTTCTACCTTTCTTTTTCTCTCTGCTTTCTTCTCTCCTCCCAATTTACCTTCTTGTCCTTCTCTTTCCTCTCTTGTTCCTTTTTTCTTTCTTCATTAATTTCTTCCTTTCCTAACAGACAAAAGTTTGTGTAATGTGTAACAGATAAAATCAAACTGTTATATATATACATATCATCACCTGAGGTCAGGAGTTCAAGATCAGCCTGACCAACACAGTGAAACCCCGTGTCTACTAAAAATACAAAAATCAGCAGGACGTGGTGGCATGCTTCTGTAGTCCCAGCTGCTCGGGAGGCTGAGGCTGGAGAATTGCTTGAACCTGGAAGGTAGAGGTTGCAGTGAGCCGAGATTGCTCCACTGCACTCCAGCCTAGGTGACAGAGTGAGACTTCATCTCAAAAAAAAAAAAAAAAAGTAAGTGAAGGTCCTCTGAGTGGATTTATAGAGTAACACCAATTCTTGGAGGGATTATAAACCCTTATCCTAAAAAAACTAAATGTACAAAACTTGTAATATGGACTAATTAGAAATAAGATATATACAGTAACACTTGCTGTAATTCTTTAGCAGGTTTTTGTGAAGCCAGAAATTTGCAAAATGTTGGGTGTGGTATATGCAAAATTTATGTCTATGTGTAGCCTGTAGGTATATCATATATCTTCCTTGCTATGTAATTCCAAATGTACCTGTAGAAGAATTGAATGACCACATTGTTAGCTCATGTAACATATTTTTAAAGATAGTTTGAGAGAATGGTACAAGTCATTAATATCAAATCAACTGTATCAATCTCGTGTTTCTCTCATGTGCCCCCAAATTTGGGATGCTCTCAAATTTTATTTTTATAACCATGTACAATGTTATTTTCAATATCTCTTTCTATTTTTATCATTTTGGCTGTTTATTCAGCTGTTAATTGTTAGTTTTTTTCATAAATATATGTCTTAATTGCCCAATGAGAGGTATGCATCTTGTGGGAGTTATTTTTTTTCAAAGTATATAGACATATTCTGAACATTGTTTATGATTTATGAACTAAAGTTGAAAACTCAACTGACAAATGCTCTACATAAATGTATTAACCACATATGAATAATTCAAAGCCTATTAATGAGAAGCACTACATGCAAATATGAACAGAAAATAAGTGTGTGCCCATTCCAAATTGCTTGTGCAATGACAATATATTTGAAAAAAGTTAGATTTGTGTAATTTAGATATAATTCTCAATCTCAACCATTATTTGTACTTGAATTTATTTTCTCCTTCTGAGGCAGGAATATAGGATCTGAAGACAGGGAACATAAGGCTGATTCACATTTTAGCTGTAACAGGAAATATCCTCTCCACAGGGCGTATGCTGAGTAAATGACTTTGTAACTTTACTTCATCCTCTCTATTTACATAGGACATACACAGAGTAACCAATGGAATCCTCCAGAGGGTATTTAAACTCCCAAAAGGTCTGCAACGTGCCCCTTGAGCCCCTATGCTCGGCCTGCTCCCACACTGTAGCATCTGCTTTCATTTTCAATAAATCCCTTCATTCCTTCCTTGCTTTGTTTGTGCATTTTATCCAATTCTTTGTTCAAGGCACCAAGTACCTGGACCCCATTCACCAGCAATACATCTTCCTTACATTTTCTCCATTTACTTCATCAAACTTCCATGTGCCATTTGAGTGCATGGTTCTGGGGTCAGCCAGGGAAATGGGTAGAGTTTACACATAGACTGGACCTCACACCCTTATAGTTTTTCTCTTTGGGATTCTTTTACCACATTCCAGGGTCTGTGGTTGTTCCTATGTTAGTCTCCTTGTTCATCTGGTTAGACTTTGGGTTTTCCATCGTTTATTTATTTATTTTTATTCAGCCCTATCAGTAGGGTTTCATTCTACCTTCGGGTAAAAGTCTTTAAAAAATGAGTAACTCACATAATGCTGTTCCTTTTCACTAGTTTCCACTCTGTCTCTCAGAATTCTGTCCTTGTTTTTTCTTGTCTCCACGGATTTAAGTTGAATGATTTTCTTGTATTTTCCAGACTTTTAGTTATCATATGTGAGAAGATTTGGGGTTCAGTAGGAGCTTGTCTATACTAGAAGCAAACCAACATGTTGCCACTAGAGCAGGAAAGTGACTACGTTACTGAGAAGTCAGAATTAAGATACAAGGAGTGTATTAGTGACAAATTTCAATCTCCAGAGGACACTTATTTGAGAGCGTGACAATAAGAAATGATGTGAGATATGTCATTTCAGGATATTTTTAGGGCATTATAGAAATAAGGATGGGAGATAATAACCTGAAAGCTTGATGCCTGGGGTGGATGGGAGTGAGGGGTGGAGTTGAAACATGGATGGAATTGTTGTTTTTAAATGTTTCATAGAAGGAAAATAGATGATGCCCAGATTGTTTAGCTGGAGATCAACTCTTCAATCCTGCAGTTCCCAATAAAAAAAGAAGTCTCACTGCTCAAATATAGTCTGGCAGACACTCATGGAGAGCTTCTTGAATTATGCTAGCCTGAGATAGAGCTTGCCTCACCGGAAGCAGAGTATACAGCAGCATGCAAAAGAGAAAAGACTCTTCTCTGGCCTTTGAGGGTTCAGTCATTGAGTCTATGAAATAGACTGACAGTAGGCAGGTTACCAAGAGAAAAGGAATACACATGTCTTATGTGTATTGGATAGCATAGGACAAAGAACTGAATACCCCCCAAACCCAGTGAGATCTAGAAGCTTATATATTAGGCTGGGCTACAGAAAGGAATAGTTACCTGGGGCCTACAGCAAAGTAAAGGGAGGTGGCAATAAATCACGGGAGGGTAAAAGGAGTAAATGCAATCTGAACAAAGGCTCTCCTGCTATGCAGATAAATTTCTCTCAGGTAATAGAAACGATCACAAAGCAACCCTCTTCCTGATTACAGATATTCTACTAATGTACATTGCCTTTAGAGATGTATGTTTCCTTTACAAAATGACATCTTTACCGAGCTACTCCTGTTTCTGCAGTTTCTGAGAATAACTAACTCAAAATATGCCAACAAAGTATACTTTGGGGTGGCACATTGGCCTGTTAAAGTCATATTATGGCGTTGTGTGTCCTGAACCCTAACAACAGCATGGAGATGACCATAGAGTATACAATTGTGACCCCATGGAACAGTAGGTGATATGGAAATCTCTGGTAAAGAGCAATTGATTCTGTCAAAGATAAATAATATAGACCAAAAAACCCACTATGTTCTTCCTTTGATTCCTAATTTATTTGTATTTTACTCTATGAAAATGCTGAAAATAAATGATAGTATGTTTTCAAATTGTATTCTGCTATGTTTGTTTCTGAAAAAAAAATCTCAATACATGTATGTATGTGCATAATTTTTTGAAAAGGTACAACATTGCAAAGTTTTTATACAGTGTAAGTCAGCTTTGAGGGCATCACATAGGTTGAGAAAGATATAAAATAGATAGGAGTTTGGATATTCAAATTCATTTTTTAGAATGCTGTGAAAATGAATTTAATAATAAACAATATATAATCATTGATTCAACCTTTTACAAATACTTAATATTGAGTTCATATATAGTCCCATTTATATTCTTTTTTGTTTGTTTGTTTTGTTATTTTGAGACAGAGTCTCACTCTGTCACCCAGACTTGGGGTTTAGTGGCTCACTGCACCTCCACCTCCCGGGTTCAAGTGATTCTCCTGCTTCAGCCTCCCAAGTAGCTGGGATTACGCGTGTGCCACCACACCAGGCTAATTTTTGTATTTGTAGTAGAGATGTGGTTTCACCATGTTGACCAGACTGGTCTCAAACTCCTGACCTCAAGTGATCCACCTGCCTCAGCCTCCCAAAGTGCTGGGATTACAGACGTGACCCACCACACCCAACCTCTCATGTGTATGCTTTTATTGTTCCATTACTGTAGATTTTACAAAGTGTGGCAGTTCTTTATTTTTGACCACAGCTAAACAGCTTCATCAGCTCCAAACTTTCTTTTTTTAAAAAAATGTTTTTAAAAATAATTTTGTACTACTGCAAAAGAGGTTTGGTCAATGGGATCTACTCAGTGAGACATAGCCCAGGTGCATTTTTGCTCTAATGCAACACATCCAGCCCATCTGTTCTTGTCTCTTTAGGTGACGCGGATAACATCTGTTTTACTTGTTTGTTGACATACATCAGCATTTGGAATGTGGTTGCAAAAATAGAAATCTGCACATTCATCATTCAATTAATCCTTGAAAAATAGCTTGCTTTCTTCCTTAGCTTGCTTGAAAGATTTTAAAGTCCTGTGTTAATCTCTCTCCCTGCATTTGAGGAGGAGTTGTTCACTATGCTTATTCAATTCAAATGAAGTTACCTCCCCTCATATTTATTTCTTATTTATCAAAGGCTACTTTACCTTAAATCCTGTTGATTTCAATATTTTAGTGTTAAGTGGCTTTACATTTTAAGTGGTAGTATTCACTTTAAATAATTTTGCTTTTTGCCTTAATCTGTTTGTATGTACATATGTATGCATGTGGGTGCATAAGTATATACATTACATATATGTAATATGTTACATACATAATAGATACGTGAAATGAAATTTAAGTTTTACATAAAACATGAACATTAAATTTATGTTTGAAGGACTTTTAAGTTATAGCTTACTAATTTGAAGAACATCTATGAGACAGTAATATCATGTTTCATATCTTATTAATTGGAATGGATGGCAGTACTTTCAAATGAAAAATATTGTTTCTGTATTTAAAGAACTAAGCATAAAAGAGAACAGTAATCATGTTATTGAGGATTAGCACGATGTTGCTTCTTTTCTTAGCAAATGTGTACTTATAAATATTTTCTTTTGTGTCTTAAAATTTGAAAAAATACAATAATTGAAATTTATTTTAATGGCTTCTTTTTCTGTTTACCAAAATTTTATTTTAATTACACTTCTTTTAAAACTTTAATGAAAATGTGTACTGCTCATACATTTAGAAACTATATTTAGATGTTCTCGAGGAAAAGATATACAGATATTAGCATCTGAGAATTTTCAGTAAGCAAATTCAGAAGGGGAGTATGAGTTGTGTAGTGTGAATACTGAGTAATCATGTCATTTCTATGCCCAATTCATTGACCTCCATCCCCCAAACATTGGTGATTACTAGCAAACAGCAGTGACCAAGAATGACCTGGGGAGGAATGTACTGGCCCAATTAGCACCTCTGAGGGAAGGTTTATTCTATGAAGAAGCTTCCTTGATTATCTCTCTTTTTTCATGGTGGGGATATACATTGCTCCTCAATATAAGACATGCAGTAAGTGTTAAAATACACATTATCGATTACTTTTTATTTATCCTCATAAAATGTCCTATGCAAATATTTTCACTTCTGCTCATTGTGAATTATAGATTCAAGTAAATTGCTTCATCTTCAACTTTTATATTTCTAGTCTTAATATTTTTGACCATACTGTTTCAATGTGGAAGTATATAATGGAAATAAGTTTTAATATATGTCTATACTATACGATTCACCTAACAGATGACTGAGGAAATCTAAAGACTGTAATGGTTAAGTGAATATCTTCAAAGAGACAGAGAAAATTCAAAAATAGACCATACTCCAAAGATACCCAAGCATTTATCTTCTTTGTTTTTAAGCACTAAAATTCCATCCTCAGCATTTTGGCTCAATGACATTTTAGAATTTTGAATGTGATTGATATTTCTCTTTTAGAGGGTGGATAGAATGAATTATAGCAAAGAAAAGCAGGCTAAATTATCTACTAAAGACTAACAATATATTTGGAAACACATAACATTATTTATAAATTTTATTTTGAAGACTTGTTACAAAATTATGCATCAAAAGAAGCGCTAGAATACATTTTCACAATTAAAGTTTTTGCTAATTGCTCTAAATAGTATAGACTTCCATTCTAGCTAAATCCATTCATTTCTATAGGCAAGAATACAGACAATATTTTGATGCATTCTTATAATTTGCTTTGGTTGTTTCATGTATATAAGTGGGATTGGACAAGGGAAATGCCATAGTAGCCTTTTTAATTTTAGCTTTTATATTTTGTTTATAATATATGTGGGGTTTTGGTTGTTGTTATTGGTGGTGGTGGTGGTGGTGGTGATGGTGTTGTTTTGAGACAGAGTCTCACTCTGTTGCCTGGACTGGAGTGCAATAGCGCTATCTGGGCTCACTGCAAACTTCTCCTCCTAGATTCAAGTGATTCTCGTGCCTCAGCCTCCCAAGTAGCTGGGACTAAGCCACCTGCCACCACACCTGGCTAATTTTTGTATTATTAGTAGAGACAGGGTTTTGCCATGTGGGGCAGGCTTGTCTCAAACTCCTTACCTCAAGTGATCTGCCCACCTCTCCTCCCAAAGTGCTGGGATTACAGACGTGAGCCACTGTGCCGTGATGATACACCTTTTTATCTTAGCGACAAAACCAGTCTTTCGTAATATGACCAAGATGTACCTGGATTGTGTGACATCTCCCCTACATGCTCAGAATAATCTAATTTCATTCATTTTTAAAAATGATATTTAATTATCACATAAAAGTTGTGAGCTTTGATACATGGGATATATGTACATTGAACTACTTTCCACTTTTAAATCTCCTTTTCATGTAAATATATGACCAGGCATGTGTATAAATTCCTTTATATGATATATTGGATTAGTTTTTCAGATTAGCCCCCTTCCCTTTCTTTTGGCATGTGAAGTACTTCACTGTCCAACTGACTTTGGACTTCATCATGTAGCTTGTTTTCATTAATCCATGTTAAATGGCATACTGTGAAGAGAGGCTTTAAATGTGTTTGCACAGTTGAGTTTAGTGTCTTCCACTATTGCCATTCATTAGTGCAAAGAAATTGAAGAAAGACACAAGGAACAAAACTGAACCATGCAGGTTGAAGTTAATAGAAGCCCATCCCATTGGAGTCCAGCAAAGGCCCAGCCAACTCACGGATTAAAGATCTGTTGAGCACCTACCATAGTATTTATTAAAAGATCACTCAAAGATCATACAGTCTGTTTTCAATGTCTGTTTGTGTGATCAAAAACTGGATCTCACAGGATCTCAGTGGATCACAGTTAATACCAAAATGTACTGTAAAGACTGGTAGTATTTTTTAGTTGTTTGCTTGTCCCAAAGTTGAAAAGAGACACTGTAATCTTTGAGTGGTCTTTTATCTGAACATTATGCTGAACTTATTTACATATGTATAATCTCAGATAAGGGGGAAAGAACAACAGTTAATTTTAATAGCCTTTAACTAAAATTTGTATTTTCTTTACCGTGAAAGTGTGCAACAAACCACAGTTGTACTAGCTGCAACTGTGACTTTGTCAGTTGTGACTTTGTCACAGATAAAAGAGATTGACGAAAAACGAAATACTGTTGAACGTCATTGAATCTGGAGCGTATTTACACAGCACTATTTTAGTGACAGGTGACTAATAAACTGTGACTAACACATGTACATAGTCTTTGAGTCAGTTACAGAAAAATGTAGAAAAAATTTGCATATTATTTTAAATGCATTTGCATAGTTTTTAAAAATACGTAATAATAAAACAAAAAATTTCAATTCTATGAAATACATCAAAATAACATATGTAGATTTTACAGTCTGCAGATATATGCCTTTTACCACTGCCTCCTGGTACCCATCTCCCTATGGGATGGCTAGATGCAACTTACATGACTTACCCCTGAGACTCCCACACTTCCTATGGACTAAGCAAATATGCCACAGTGACACTGTAAGTCACATTGCGACTCTACAGAATTTATATTTGCTTGCTGTAAACCCAGTTAATTAGAACTCCCCTCAGGAAATCTGCTTGAGTAGCACCCAGGATGCCAATAAAGGCATAGTCCCACAGATCCTCTCTCTTTCTTGTTCCTCACCCTTTGGTTGAATATGCCTGTCTGGGCAGCTCCCTGATTCCTGTTGGCCCTGTGAGGCCTGCTGCCTTCTTCTCTCTGGAATCTACAAGTAATACAGGACTTCTGTTATTTCATGTCATACTGTCTCCTCTGTGTCTCATCTGACAAAAAACCAGAACCTAACTATCTTCCCAGTCACGGCTTTCATGGAAAGTATCGTACATTTTTTGTTTTTGTTTTTGTTTTTTTTTTCGAGACAGAGTCTTGCCTTGTCACCCAGGCTGGAGTGCAGTGGCGTGATCGCGGCTCACTGCAACCTCCACCTCCCGGGTTCAAGCAATTCTCCTGCCTCAGCCTCTGGAGTAGCTGGGACTACAGGCGTGCGCTACCATGCCCAGCTAATTTTTTGTATTTTTAGTAGAGGTGGGATTTCACAATGCTGGTCAGGCTGGTCTCAAACTCCTAACCTCGTAATCCGCCCTCCTCAGCCTCCCAGAGTGCTGAGATTACAGGCGTGGGCCACCGTGCCTGGCTGAGAGTGTCTGTCTTAGCAGGAATAAACTAGACACAGGTCAGACGGGAGCCTCAAGGGTATCTGCTGGTATAAAGTTTCCTGTGAGAGGGACATCTGGGCATGGGTCCAGACCCTTGAGCATTAGGCTGTCTGTAAGACAAAAATGTCTCTTGTGAAAAGCATACTTTAAACATTCACAAGCGAATCCTCTAGAATTCCATCAGGGCAGAAGTATAAATTATACCCACACTTCAGAGAGAAACTTTGAGACCAAATTAGAGGAAAATCACAAGAGGAAACATTGGAAAAGAGTTTAGGATTTGACCAGCGCCAGCTTCATGGCCACGTGATCCAGGTCTTCAAGCAGGACTGTGGACTCAGAAGGACCCACACTTGCTTTAGTGTTCTAATATCAATACATTGAAATTCCTAATAATTTTACCTTCAAATTTATGTTCTGTAAGTGAAGACCGAGGAGCTAATGGAACATTCATGAGAAAAGAGGAGATACCTGAAATTTGCATATTTACCATTTTTTCATCTTATTTTTATACCAAGTTCATGATTCCGCATGATCACAGAATTTCACAGGACCCAGTATGCATGGGAGTTCAGTGAGACTCAAACCAACGACAAGTGTGTCACATCAACCACCAAGTAAGCAAGGGTGATGATAGCTGTGAGAGCTGCCGTTTGAAACAGAACTCACTTTGAATACTAAACAAAGTTCGCAATGTTCTAAGAAACATGCACAAAGGGCCTTCACATATCTTTTCTTATTTATGTTATTTCTTTGTATGAAACAACCAGTTACAAGGAAAGAGAATACATAGAAGAAAAGAAAAAGATAAGGCAATGCACAGCTTTCCTTTCTGTCCTTTACTTTCTATGTTTCTGTACACTCTCAATGTGGAGAGTGTTATAGATGGTGCACCTATCAATAAGTGAAATTAAAGCAGTTGTTAAATTTGTACAGTGTTATCCTTGTTTGTACTGAATTCATATACATGTATGAGCTGTAAAATACAAATTATGTAAAGATAACTTCAGTGATTTCAAAACTGCCATTACACAAGATAAAGATGATGGTAAAACTCATGCTAAGTGATTTCAAATTTAATTTTTATTTGCTTATAATGATATTAAATAGCAAATAAAAAACATAATGACACTTTGAGAGATGGATCATAGAAGAATGGAAAAATCTTTCTATTTATTCCCCTTAACAGCAGCTTTTTCCCCCTGCTTTTCTAACAGGGAGCCCCACATTTTTGTTTTACAGTAAGCCATGCAAATGAAATAGCTAGCCTTGCATTTGATCAACTGTTTTAAACTGTGTAGTACTATAATGTGACTATGGATAATAATATGAATTTGTAGCTGTTAAGCAGCAGTCAGTTTTTCTAGATATGAAGACTAAAGGGAAAAAAAAGATTGAGATGAAAATTAGGCTAAGACTAGATTTCCTGGAGCTGGCCTAAAATATTCACTTCTATTAGATTATTCACAAATTGTCCTGCAGAAACATGTGAAAAATGATTGGTGAGTGACATGTTACAATATTGACATTACACTTTTGACATATATTTGACATAGAATATATCTCCCACACTCCAAACAGCTTCATGCATTTTAATTTATCCCACACGCAGATACTAACAGGCTATCTTATCATCACCATTTAACATTGCAACAAAAATTATATGCCTGGCTGTGCTTGGAACAGTTGTACAACTGTGTTCAAATTAGCAACATCGACAAAGAGAGAAAATGTAATATTAACAAGACATTAAGGAGCAGATAAGTGGGGGCAAAGGGAGTCAGTTTCACATAATGTCCCTAAGGTGTCCAACCCAGCAATTTTGCATTGCCTTTCTAAATATTGTACCAATGTGTGTATGCTAATTATTTCTTACTTGTTTAACGGAAACTTGTCCTCATGTCGCATCACATAGTTTAAAATGTTAACATGATCATCATCCAATTAAATTGTCTCAAGTTCATATTCTTGTATACTGTATCGATCTCTCCCTCCTTTCTTTTTCTATTTATCCATTGTTATATTCTTTGCAAAATTTTCATTTAGCCCGTTATTATTTACAAAATACAATTCTTAACTTTGAGTTGAAATTCAGATGACTTGCTTTAAATCGGTGTTTGAACTTTGGCACTATTTAAGATCTGAGCCACTTTGTTGAAGTGGGGCATTTTTTTTTCCTTTTATTTAATCTTATTTCTATCAGATTTGTTTGACAGATAGCATATTTCAATCAATCAAATACATATTAGATATGTATCAGAAGGCATACAGGAACTGTAGAGATGACAGCACTTTAACTTCAAAAGATGCTAATTAACTGATTTGACTGGAAATGTTCCTAATATGTGACAAGATTCTTGGTTTTTAAATAAAACATTTATTTTAAACATTTCATGGAAAATCCAATTTTGATGTTATGGCACTGACACATAGATATATGCAGCTGGTTCTATACCAAATGCTTTCTCCCCGAATGTCAACATGTCTTGTGTTTGTAAAAGTATTATTTAATATAACTAAAGAAAACCCCATCATTTCAAACAATGACCTCTCAGAATGTGTGAGTAAAAATTGGGCTGTGCAAATAAATACTTGAAAACATATTAATGATTTAATTATTAAATTTTCTGTTAAATATCTCAAAAAATTTAATAATTTTAAGTTGTCTTAGTGGCTTCATTAAAATCTAGCAAGTCCTCCCCTAATATGTAAGAAATTTTAAATTATGAGAATAAATGGAGTTTGTGAGCCTCAAATTCTAGCATGTAATTTGTTGACAGTAGGACTTGAAACTGTGCTTTGTTAAGTTATTTCTTATTACAATATAAAGATGTGTACTAAACAGCATTACATAATTCTTCCCACCGATATGTCAGTAATTTTGACTTGACTTAATGGTAATTACTTCATAAAGTTTGTAAGTTTCTGTTTAAAAATTGTTAAGAAAAAGTGTGCACCACTACATGGGCAAGGCACCATCATCCAGATGGTTGAAACATATGGTGTTGCTGAAGTTGTCACTCCTAGTGTGCCACGTGCTGCAGCCACATGATAGAGTAAGCACACTACACATTTTCCCAACCTTGGCAGAATAAACAGAGTTTACCACTGGGATTACACGTTGATTTAATCTAAGTAGAATCTAAAAAATAATTTAATAGAAGTGTACTTTAAATATATCTGAATAAAAATATCTGAAGGAGTTTATCAAATATCACATGGAAAATTCAGTTAATTAAACCATGATTTTGGTTATTATCTATTCTATTATATTAAGTGAATCAATCGGCTGTTTTATGCTTTTACTTAAAAACTATGTTTTAATTTCATGTAGATAGAGTGATTTGCAGTCCTTTTGCACGCTAAAGGGGAGGTGGAGAGAATTAAAGAGAATAATCCTACAGAAATGTCAACCAGAGGGTTTTCCTTGTTTCCTCAAACCTTTTTGTGATATATGTGACAATATAAAACGTTTTCTTTAAATAAAACATTGATTTTAAACATTTCATGGAAAATCCAATTTTGATGTTATGGCACTGTGTGTGTTTTGTGTGTGTGTGTTTTGTGTGTGTGTGTTTTGTTTTAACTGCTTTGCCAAAAAGAAGTTTGAGATAAATAGGTGCTTTAAATTATTTTGTGAAGAGAATAGGTGACATTATGACTGTTTCATAGAAAACTGGAAAGTAAGAATTTTTCATTTGCCTTCTCTGACATAACAAGGAAAGAAAGTTTGGCTTTTAAAATCATTTGTACCTGGTTTTGGGGCAGAGGTTGCTAGATTGACTCTTAAAAAATAAATAAGAATAATTCACGAGATTATATGCTAATAATTTATACATGTTAAGTTCTTATTTGTTATTAAAGGTGAATAATAGCTTATGTACATCATTTTACCTAATTTCTCAAACCCACTAGTTGGAGATGATATTCTGTTGTTATTTTTTGAAATCCCTTCCGTGGTTAATAGAGTATATATGTATGTGTCTAGTTTTCCAGTAGTGGGAGAGTGAGGAAAATTTGCCTGCCTGTCAGAGCTCCAAAGATTATTACTAAACAATTTGACAATGTGGACTGAAAACATTCTTCTTATTAACTGAATTCAGTATTTTACCTTTAGAAGAAGTCAACTTAGGGAGACAACTTAGGTAGCTAAATTTTGACTGTATTGTCTAAAAGATATTAAAAGGATATCTCTAATATGAAGTCAAATATGGCTTTCTAAATACAGGAAAGAAGTTTGTGTTAAAAATATCACCTTGCTACTAGGAACTGCATTTGACAAAAAAAAAAAAAAAATGTTTACATTTTTATAAATATATTTAAAATGTAAATATAGTAAATATGAAGTACATATTTTTTTGATGTCAATATAATGAGAGTAACTTGAAAGGGGAAAGATCTAATCTTTGCACTGTGATGGAACACACAAGGAAGGCAGTGAAACTTAGTTCTAATTTTATTCATTCTTCTACATCAAATGGAAAAAAAGGAATTGACATAAATCATTTCAAATAAAGTAAACGTAGGTAAAACTGTTTCTTGGCAGTTCAGTTTCCACATAGCACTAGTATATCTCCATTGAAGGTGGTGTATTTGTTTTATATTTATTTTGATATTCCGTCTTGTTAAACATTCAAATAATTTAACTTCTCATGGAAGAAATGAACACTGATTTATAATTCACAATTTGTAAAACTGACATTTAAACATAAAATTATAAGATTAGTTGTGTAGGATAATTACACAGAAAAAGTATAGTTTGGTAAACAAATCAATTGTCAAAGTTTAAGAAAGTAACTACAACTCAGTGATTATTGAAAAATTATAGTTAGTTTATCTTGATTGAGGGATTGAATTAACTCTGTGGGTATTCTCTATTGAGGTATTTGATTAATGTCTTGAAATAGCATTTAAAGTGCTAGACAAACACTTTAAAAATATGCACAGGAATATCTAAAAAATTAGAAAAAAACTTGGCAGGTATACTCTTTAGAGGATCAAATTATACAGCTTGAAATTGAACATCAAGAAATTCAAATTAAGGATAAAAATAATTCACAGTTGGTGAGACCTGGTTTAACAGCAGATAGAGAGTGAGAGGAGAAGGGGAGGAAAGAAAACTCGTGGAAGTTTTGTTGAGGGACACAAACTCAGGTATTATAGCTAATAAAACAGTTAAATTGAGTCTCCGTATTGATGGGTTATACCAGCCGAAGAAAGGAAAGAGCTTTACTGTAGTCAAAGCTGATAAAAACATATGTGACACACTGTATCTCGTTTTAAAGGTCATATTTTAAAGGGATTATGAATGTTTGAATATTTATAAAAAAGTAGCTTTGGCTGGGCGCGGTGGCTCACACCTGTAATCCCAGCACTTTGGGAGGCTGAGGTGGGTGGATCATGAGGTCAGGAGTTCGAGAGAAGCCTGGTCAAGATGGTGAAACCCAGTCTCTACTAAAAGTACAAAAATTAGCCGGGCGCAGTGGCAGGTGCCTGTAATCCCAGCTACTCGGGAGGCTGAGGCAGGAAAATCTCTTGAACCTGGGAGGCAGGGGGTTGCAGTGAGCCAAGATTGCTCCACTGCACTTTAGCCTGGACAGCAGAGGAAGACTCAATCTCAAAAAAAAAAAAAAAAAAAAAAAAAAAAAAAAAAAAAAAAAAAAAAAA
>NW_016808832.1:1089538-1092186 GCF_001698545.2 Rhinopithecus bieti
GATGCCTCGCCCTGCTTCAGCTCTCGCTGGTCAGGCTGCAGCAGCTGACCAGCACCGATTGTCCGGCACTCCCTAGTGAGATGACCCCAGTACCTCAGTTGAAAATGCAGAAATCACCGGTCTTCTGTGTCGCTCGCGCTGGGAGTTGGAGACTGGAGCTGTTCCTATTCGGCCATCTTGCTCCGCCTCCGAAGTACATATTTTTTTGATGTCAATATAATGAGAGTAACTTGAAAGGGGAAAGATCTAATCTTTGCACTGTGATGGAACACACAAGGAAGGCAGTGAAACTTAGTTCTAATTTTATTCATTCTTCTACATCAAATGGAAAAAAAGGAATTGACATAAATCATTTCAAATAAAGTAAACGTAGGTAAAACTGTTTCTTGGCAGTTCAGTTTCCACATAGCACTAGTATATCTCCATTGAAGGTGGTGTATTTGTTTTATATTTATTTTGATATTCCGTCTTGTTAAACATTCAAATAATTTAACTTCTCATGGAAGAAATGAACACTGATTTATAATTCACAATTTGTAAAACTGACATTTAAACATAAAATTATAAGATTAGTTGTGTAGGATAATTACACAGAAAAGTATAGTTTGGTAAACAAATCAATTGTCAAAGTTTAAGAAAGTAACTACAACTCAGTGATTATTGAAAATTATAGTTAGTTTATCTTGATTGAGGGATTGAATTAACTCTGTGGGTATTCTCTATTGAGGTATTTGATTAATGTCTTGAAATAGCATTTAAAGTGCTAGACAAACACTTTAAAATATGCACAGGAATATCTAAAAAATTAGAAAAAAACTTGGCAGGTATACTCTTTAGAGGATCAAATTATACAGCTTGAAATTGAACATCAAGAAATTCAAATTAAGGATAAAATAATTCACAGTTGGTGAGACCTGGTTTAACAGCAGATAGAGAGTGAGAGGAGAAGGGGAGGAAAGAAAACTCGTGGAAGTTTTGTTGAGGGACACAAACTCAGGTATTATAGCTAATAAAACAGTTAAATTGAGTCTCCGTATTGATGGGTTATACCAGCCGAAGAAAGGAAAGAGCTTTACTGTAGTCAAAGCTGATAAAACATATGTGACACACTGTATCTCGTTTTAAAGGTCATATTTTAAAGGGATTATGAATGTTTGAATATTTATAAAAAAGTAGCTTTGGCTGGGCGCGGTGGCTCACACCTGTAATCCCAGCACTTTGGGAGGCTGAGGTGGGTGGATCATGAGGTCAGGAGTTCGAGAGAAGCCTGGTCAAGATGGTGAAACCCAGTCTCTACTAAAAGTACAAAATTAGCCGGGCGCAGTGGCAGGTGCCTGTAATCCCAGCTACTCGGGAGGCTGAGGCAGGAAAATCTCTTGAACCTGGGAGGCAGGGGTTGCAGTGAGCCAAGATTGCTCCACTGCACTTTAGCCTGGACAGCAGAGGAAGACTCAATCTCAAAAAAAAAAAAAAAAAAAAAAGAAAGAAAGAAGAAAGAAAAGAAGCTTAATGAGGAGTGGGAAAAGCAACATACAGTAGTTGAATATTAGGCAACATGGATTTAGTGTGGAAAAATTAAAGTGTATAGAGGAAAGTATAGAACTCCATGTCCTGTATTCTAACCACCTGGACTGCTTGATGGGTGTTGCAGATGTTCTGCAATTTTCTGCCTCTGTAGTTTTGAGAATCCCTCAAATTGCAATGCTATATCTTTTTTTTTTTTAATGTTTTCTTCTCCAATGATCAATTAAAATTCCAACAATGCTTTACGGTTATCCTTCAAAACCATCTCATCCACTTGCCTCCCTACAAGAATATCTTCCTCTACCCTCATTTCCAAAAGAACTTGACACGTTGGGGTCACATTCTTCTTTATATGACAATGCCCCGGACATTTTATTCAGAACGTTCAGAACAGAAGGGATAAAACATGTCTTTTCAAACTCTTAATTCCCACAGTTTTGGTACAATACTAACATATTTAATAAAAGCATTCTGTTGATTAAAGATCATTAATATTTAATTCAAAACAAGATTATATTTTTGTATATAAAGGTGAACACACACAATACAAAAAAGAGACGGCATACATACTGGTACTGACATGAAAAAAATACTGAAAGTGATTACATTGAACATGTTTTAGAAATTTAATAATAACTATTTAAAGGAAGCAGACTTCTATACATAAATACATAAGAAAAAATGAAAGCTAACATTATTAAATGTATTTAGAAATAAACTTTCAGAAAGATATAGTTCAAACAGCTCTGCAAACTAGAGATTATATCTCCTTTTAGAATAATAAAGAATAAATCTTTGATAAATACGTATCTGATTTAATGCTTTTAATTAATTTGACTTTTCATCAAATTAACAATAAATATAAAGTAACATTAATATGTGTTTTCAATAGCAGGACTGCAGGGAGGCAGGCAAAATTATATGTACTGTATATATTTTTCAGTGTTTTTTTAAAACCTCCAAAATATATATGTAAAAATGAATTTTTTCATCATATATTCAATACTAAATAAAGTAAATATTTATAGATATGTTAATTTTATAATTTTTGTTCTATTTTACTATTCATTTATCATATTTTATTTATTTATTTATTTATTTATTTATTTATTTATTTTTTTGAG
>NW_016808832.1:1092708-1144173 GCF_001698545.2 Rhinopithecus bieti
CTCAGAAAAAAATAAATAAATAAATAAAAATAAATCTGTGATGGCGCTAGACATATCCATTTCAGTTTTAGTGAAAATTTTATTTTATTTTATTTATTTATTTAATTATTTTTTTATTTTTTTTTTTTTTTTGGGCGTCGTCCCGCTCTGTCGCTCAGTCTCGAGTGGAGTGGCACAATCTTGGCTCACTGCAAGCTCCGCCTCCCGGGTTCACGCCATTCTCCTGCCTCAGCCTCCTGAGTAGCTGGGACTACAGGCGCCCGCCACCTCGCCCGGCTAGTTTTTTGTATTTTTAGTAGAGACGGGGTTTCACCATATTAGCCAGGATGGTCTCGATCTCCTGACCTCGTGATCCGCCCATCTCGGCCTCCCAAAGTGCTGGGATTACAGGCTTGAGCCACCGCGCCCGGCCCATATTTTATTTTGAATTAAAACTAACTTTGGTTGAAATCAACTTATACAACATAAATGTTGAATTTGAATTCCTTATAAGGATTAGTAGTAAATGAATTGACATCTTACCTATACAACGTTTAGTTAGGTTGATTAAATTTGAGAACATAATTATGGAATTACTGTTAGAAATCAGTATAAATACAGAAAACTTATTTTGATAAATGCATAGAAAAGGGAAAATATTTTGTGAAGTCTACAGAAACAGAAACTATTCTGACATAAAATGATTTGAAGATGTTCGTACGTAAGCACTCAGCTATTTTGTCACTGCAAGTTTTGTTTGATGCTGAAAAATTATTAAAGTGGTGAGTGATACACAATCCTTAATTAATATAAAACATTCTCACCTAGGTTGTCTTATAAAGTGATCACGTGTGACTATATTCATATCTTGAATATTATCTGAAATTTAAACATCCTTTTAAACAATTACTGTTATAGAAGCAAAATATAATTCCTTGAAGGTTCATTTATTTTAAAAAAATCTGAAAGTCTTTTGGTGCCAACTATTAATGCGTTTCATGATCATTAAAAATACGATTTGATGCCCAATATTGGACTCACTCTACAGTGAAACTACAAATTTTCTTATAAAATTTCTGTAAGCTGAAAGAACATAATCAAAAGAGAATTCCTAAAGTATTTTAGTAATAACAACATCTAGATTTATGCTATAAATTATTTTTTAATATCAGAAGTAAAGTACTGTTATAATAATGAACTGTAAGGAAGAACCAAGGAAAGATAGCTGTTATTTGGGTTATCTCTCTCTGAAAAGCAAACAAACACATTTTGATTCTTTTTTTTTGCTCTTCTATGACATCAGTAAGAAGTATTCCATGATGCTAACTCAAGGGGATTATTGCAGCTTAATACTTAGTCATAGCAATCAAATCAAAGTTAAAAGTCTTTCGGTCTTTATCAATAAATGTACCATTACTATTCAACCTTTAGTACTATACGAGTCATTTGGCATATTAAAGTCGTTTGATTATAAGGCACCCTTTCTTTCTGACATTAATTTCAATGTTATTCTATTAACACTAAGGGAAAAAAGCATTTGGCACAAACAGCAAACTAACGTATTTCAAAAAGAGATTCTTGCATGACATGATTCCTAAGAGATTTGCTTCAGTTAAAAGCATTCTTCTGTCCTGTGGATATTTGTGTCCATGTCTGATTGAGTGGAAAAAACTGCTGGAGAAAAATGGGATCACAAATGTATGTTTTGGCTGCTATTAAGTCAATACAGTAATAGGCTGGTGAAAACATCAAAACACAATCAAAAGATGCCTTCAGTGTCTGAAAGAAGAATTTACTTGGCAGTCAGCCAAAAAAGGTCACTTCTTTTTTTTTTTTTCTAACTTCATCAGGAACTATGCACGAAATAAATCTGGGGACTGTCGTTTTTATAAAACAGTGTACATGGTTGCCCTATGTAAGACAATCTCTGACTCTATTATTAAATATATGTGTTTATCGCACGAGGTTGATAACCCAAAATGTAAGAGGAGGCATTCACAACCAGGATAATACATATTTGCAAATGATTAAGAGAAGAATAGCCTATTAATCAACACATACTTATGGAAATTGATATGTGTATTGGAAATGTTAATGATTAGAAAATCCTTTGATACATATTTGAAACATGAAGTGAAATGCAAACAAATCAGAATGTTTAAAAAGCTTTATTCAATACTTTCGTGTTAATTATAATAAAAATAATCTGATGAAACAATCTATAAATCCCAAGAAAAAAAGGCTAATATGTAGAACATGAGAGTTTGAAATGCTCTGCCTGTGTTGAAAATCTGCTATTTTAGTGGACATTTTTAATTACATCCTTCAGAGGAGAAAAACAGCTTCAATATATAAAACAAAAAAATTATGACTCATTTCTATATATTATATACCATGCTAATTGGTAACCATTAATATTTGTGAGCTGAGCAGTAATATAAAAACAGAAAATCTGGTGTTTTGACATCTGACAATGCTACTTTGAAAGTGTATTTTACACTAGACACTGTGAATGGCTTGTATTCTAAAACAACTCCAATTTTTGTTAAGAGTGGGAGTGATAGAAACATAAAAGTTATAATATAATGTGATAACTGCTTAAATAATCAAGAGCTATTGAAAAACGAAGTCAACAATAAACTCTATGCCACTTTGGAATTGTACATTTATAATATTTGATGTAGTCAAAATGTGATGTTATTATATATTTTTACTCAATTTTGTTTGATTTAATCAGGATTCTTCATACTATCTTTGTTAATCCTATATGGGATGGTACCAAACTATTTTATTTAAACACACAAGAGATAAATACATAGAATGTAAAATATCAGAATGAATCCTATATAGCCAAAATAATATTATTTTGTAATATTTTATATCTATCTGTTTGCACACATCCTAATAAGATTGATCATATAAATTATATATTTTTTAATGGAGATTATCATCATAAAACTTTGAAAAGCATAGTTTTAGCAAATTTAACAACTTGTAAGATGGGAAAATAAATTATAGAAAATTGAGTGCCAATATCCTCCCCTCAACACAAAGATAAATGCAATAGTGAATATTATTTTATAAACTAGGACTATCTAATGCCAGCTGAATGTCAAACCCAAAATAGATTCAATAATAAAAATTGTGAAAACAATTGTTATGTTAACAATAAAAATATATTTACTCAAATCTATAAGAATATCATCAATAACTATCATTTTATTGATCTTTTTTTGTGAGAGTACTTTACTAAGAGCTTAAAAATTAGTTATTTGATTTCTATGACAACTCTATGAAATGTATATGAATATCCCCATTCTACAGATAGAGAAAATGTGGTAAGGAAAATTAAATCATTTGAAGAAATGTAAACTGCTAAAACATGCCAGATCACATCCAAAGATTATTCTGCTAATTACTACGCCATCTGTGCTTTACATGACAGATCATGTTTCTGAAATTTTCAGCCTGGAACAAGGCATGATAAGCCACAATTAGAGCAGACTAGTTCAGTGATTATCACACTTTAGCGTGCCTCAGAATCATCTGGAGAGCTTTTAAAACACAGATTCCTGGACCCTACCCTTGAGTCTGAGGTGAGGAATAAGTATTTACAGCTTGTTTGTTTTTTGTTTTGTTTTGTTTTAAGATGGAGTTTTTCTCTGTTGCCCAGGCTGGAGTGCTGTGGCAGGATCTTGGCTCCCTGCAATCTCCACCTCCCAGGTTCAAGCAATTCTTCTGCCTCAGCCTCCTGAGTAGCTGGGACTACAGGAGCACACCACCACACCTGGCTAATTTTTGCATTTTTATTGTAGACGGGGTTTCACCATGTTGGCTAGGCTGGTCTCAAACTCCTGACCTCAGATGATCCTCCCGCCTTGGCCTCCCAAAGTGCTGGGATTACAGGCATGAGCCATAGCACCCAGTCAGTATTTACATTTTAAACAAATTCTTAGCTCTTGCTGAAACTGCTGGTCGAGGGACCACAGTTGAAGATTTACTTCTGCAGAAGTTTGTAATGTGCCATTAAAGTGGAAAACCGTAGACTTAGACAGAATTAATCAGAGTATCTCTGCAAGGTGCATAGCTATCTGTATGGGAGCAGTTTTTCTTGAGGAATCTAATGTATGTAATGATAGATACAGGAGACAGCTAAATGCCTCGGTAGACAGGGAAAGGTCTCTGGAGAACCTCAGACTCGCCCAGGTCATTTTGCACCGGGGAGTTGCGTAAACATGGTCACTGTGAAAAATTCTCTCCCTTAACAGACGTGCAGTAAGGGAAATAAATCAATGTGGAGTGGATCAGACTAAGGGCCCACATGTGCACCGGAAGGAAGGGGTGAAGCCACCAGGAATTCGTGCCTTTTTCAGGGGAGGAGCCTGGTCTCTTCAGCTCGTGTGTGGTAGCCTGGTATTCAAGTGCTAAGGAACAAAATCTGCTTGCAGGACCCCTCTCCTTGCTAATAACTTTCCTTTCACTTAAAAATTCAGTCCTCCTTACACTTCAGTGTGTTCATGTACCTAATTTTTCCTGGTTGTGAGACAAGAACCCAGATTTACCTGAATCACGGAGCAAAATCCTGCATCAGTATTATATTAAATCTATTGGCCGTGAGGTTTTAAGGAATCCTGAGGTAGCTTTCTCAAAATACTTTTAATTTTAAGTTTATTATGTGTTAAAATAAAGACTACAGCAACATAGTTCAGAATTTAGCCACTCCAATAAGAATGAGGCTTCCTTACCCCATTCCACATGCATCCTGTTTTTCGTGCTATCTATCAATATCTGCTTTTCCAAATACTGGAACAAGTAAAGAAATCTAAGCAAACTCTCACCACAAAATAAAATTTATAATCATAGAAAGAGTGATGCCTCTTTAATAAAATGTTGTAAATAAAAAAGGTAAATTTGATACATGTAGTGAAATAAAGTTATTCTGAGTCTATAAGTGAGTCATACACTAAGTAAACATGTGCTTTTACAAAAAACATGAGCAAGGAACGTTAACAATATTTTATTAGGCATAGTGGGAGCAGGAAAGGGCTCGTTACTAAAATAAAATGATCAAAAACCTTGGATTTGAGGCAAAAGGAAGGGAAAAATCCAGACAAAGGTTTGACAAAGTTTGTCTCAGAAGAGCTAATATAGCTGACTTTGGAGTGTGAAAGTGGACTCATTTATCTACTGAGGGTGAGAATTACCGGGGAGAAGAAAATGGTTCTTCAGGATTTTGAAATCAAAACTTTAGTGCCAAGTGTATTTTGGTAAAGTCAGATATGATGTGCTCATAATATTGACAATTTTTCAGGAGGGAAGTACTTTTTCAGACAATTACTTCAGGCTTGATGTCAATTTCCAGTGAATCTTATAGAGGCCTTTTATTCTTTATACCTTCACAGTGCAATGTACTCTACTAGATGTCTTAACCTACCTATAATATTTAGTCCGGTTTTAAAGGGCTATAAATGCCACATAACTTTTTATTATCTTTAAGTTACAACAAAAGTATTATTTGAGAAAGAAAATTTTCAGCAACTAACCATAGAGTGTCTATTATTATTATATTGTTATTGTTTTAAACTGATGGGAATGGCATAAATTAAGAATTGTGTTTGCCTACCTAGCAGGAGAGCTGAAATTAAAATATAGCACAGTATTAATTAAGAGAACATAAAAAGAAAAAATGACAAAACAGCCAGAATTAGAGGTTGAAAGAATTTTAATTATATTACACCTGATTGCTCCAAATTGGGTGTAAAGAGCAAGGAGTAATTTGAATTTTCAACTGAGTCAAAGATGTAATTATTTTGGTGTGCTAAGAAAAATTTTACCAAGGAAAGATAAGTAGCATTTTGGTTTGCATATTATAAAGTTGGACAGTGTATTGACATAAAGATAATCTTAGGGTGCTTATTACTGGCACTGTGTTTCAAATGTCTTAAACTGTGAATTGTGAATAGAGTATGCATATAAAAAAGAATTATATGAGAAATAGGTACAATATAAAATAGAAGCATATTAAACTCTTGTTGTTCCTAATACTGAAGTCCAAATGTAAAACATCAATATCTCTGAACCCTTCTTTGGGCCCGGCTTTGTCCTCAGTCCCTTGATGTGGTCAACAAAACTCAAATTCCCGTGGTATGTGGTATGGCAAATGGAAAACTAGCCTAATTCCTCCACTTGCCTTTCCTGATTTCTACATTCATTTGCTTTTTGGACCAATTATTCTTTACTTTCTTATCAGCTTATCTTTATGTTTATGAGATTTTTTAAAAATCTCATAATTATTTACAATAGGAAGGCTGATCAATTTACCATAAACCTTCTTGAAATACCAATTAGTCAAATATGCTTTTATATTTCAAATATAAGTTAATAAATATCAAGTTGGTTTTAATCCAACTAGAGTAATATTTTATGCATGCAAATGGATTTGTGGATCATTACAGTAGATGACAGGAAGATGGCTGAATCATTTGTTGGTTTTATAAAGGAAAAGAAAAACATTTACTTCTCCAGGAGTGCTCTTTTAGAAATTATGCTAGAAGATATTTGATCAGAGCGTTGGAACCTAGAGCATTTTGCATGCTTTGCAAATGTGACACCAGAAATATGTCAGAGCAGAAAATGTGTGTTTTATTAAAATGGTCAGAGTACCAATGCTGGTAACTCTCATAGAGCTCTAAAGAAAAAATAATAATATTGTGATTTAAATAGACAAAAACTGTGATGCCTTCTTTTCAAGAATAGTTTGCTTTACCCAATCAACTTTCGAGAGGCTAATAATAATAATAATAAGAAGAAGAAGAAGTAGAGAAGCTGCAGTAAGAGAGAATGGCATCATGACAGATGTTTCAGGTACAGTTAAAATGGTTAATGTGACAAGAGTTCAGCAATAGTGGGACAAAAAATGAGACTGAAGCAACTACATTATATGTAAAAGAGATGATTCTTTGTCCTAAACCATAATCATAAGCTAACCACAATTTGTTGGACAGATAATCAGTAGACTACGTTAAGATTTATGCACATTGTTCTAAAAGCTACCATCTGAAAGTATATTTAAAAGAATCAAAAAACTACCGGAACTGAAACTTTTTCTTTATTTTTTTTGTTTTACTGAAAACACACCTATAATTACAAAGTTTGAATGACAAAAAGAATTCAGTATCTCTTTGTATATCATCACTCTATTAAAATGTAAATCATTCAGAAAATATTTGGATGGTAATATCTTTTTTTGTTAATCTTTTCTATCTTTTCTACCCTTTTGAAGACTGAAGTCAATTTTTTTTTTCTTACAAAGCATATCTAGTTTAACCCACCCAATTCATCCATTGTTAACATTTTTATTTCTGTCTGTGCATATGCTTGAAGTAATCCTTGAAATAACTAAGTGGGAGGGTTAATAGCTGGAGAAATCCACCAATATCACTACTTTCCCCAGAACTTCTTAATTTTTAGCTGTGAATTGGTAATCCTGTCTTTCCTGTCTTCATTTTCTTTCTTTCTTTTTTTTTTTTTCTGAGACGGAGTCTTGCTCTGTCATCCAGGCTGGAGTGTAGTGGGGCATCTCAGCTCACTGCAAGCTCCGCCTCCTGGATTCACCACCATTCTCCTGCCTCAGCCTCCTGAGTAGCTGGGACTACAGGCGCCCGCCACCACGCCTGGCTAATTTTTTTTTTTTTTTTTTTTTTTTTTTTTTTAGTAGAGACGGGGTTTCATGGTGTTAGCCAGGATGGTCTCGATCTCCTGACCTTGTGATCCGCCCGCCTCGGCCTCCCAAAGTGCTGGGATTACAGGCATGAGCCACCGCACTGAGTCTTCATTTTCTTTTAGTCTGAGTTTTTTGGCTTAGTTGTCTGACAAAAACAGTTATGTGAACATAGGATTGACACCAGGATTGTGTTCTGTTCTAAGTTTAAATATGGTTTTGAGAAATAAGCTGTTCAGTCATTCATACAGTTAGTATAACAACCACACAAGGGTATGTATTTGAAAGTATTTTCAAAAGCAAACTCTTTTATCCAGATTCAAGATATTTTGAAATTGCTTCCATTATAGTCACTATGTTTTAAAAAATTCACAAAATTGTCTTATGTTGACAACTATAAGATTTGTTTTCTAAGAGACTAATTAGCCGTATATTCTAGTTTAATTTCCATGTTTACTTTAAAATCTACATTTGAAATGATGTCCTTATTTTAGAAAGAGAAAATACAATTTTTTCAAAGATAGGCATCTTTTATCTCAATCTTTTCTTGTATTCACTCTAGAAATAGTGAACAAGAATGATTCACTGGGGACGAAAAGCAAGGAACGTGAAAACTTCTCTAAGTAACTCGTTTTAATGTAGCTTTTGGCTGTTCATTTTATTATTACACAGTTGACATTTTCAGCAGTGGGAATTCAGTGATGTTTTGTTAGAATTCATTTTTAACCTGACATAGGTTTTGTTTTGCGTGACGTGTTGTGGGTAGGAATGAACACACCTACAGATTTTCTAGCTGCTGAGACACAAGAATAAAATTAACAGTTTTAATTATGTTAAAGTTTAAAATAGTCTCCCAAATCCTTTGTTTTTAAAGAAACTATATTCAAGCACATAGAATTATCTATACTGAATTTTAATCTTTCCAACTGTCACACCCCTATGCCTCTTGTGAGTGGAAACTCCCCATTCTAAAATATATAAGTAGATTTTAAATTCCTAAATAATGTTCAGATTTACATTAAACTATTCAGGCAATGAAAAATTTGTTTTTGTTATCAACAAAGTGGCATATTTGTCTCAATTTCAAATAAAAAATGTAAAATAAAAATTTAAAAAAATTAGCCAATGATAGAAAAAACTAAAAAAAATTTTAAAAATTAATTGTACTGTATAATCAGATCTATATGATATTAATTTTAATAAAAAGTAATTATTCAAACCATGCTCTCCTTTCTTTGTATTACTGCTAAGTTACTACTAGTTGCATCAGGTATGTAGGAGATACTATAGAGAAAAAAAAAAACTATAGAGAAAAAAACATTTTATATATTTTTACAAAACCGATTTACAAATGTTGTTAAAAAAGGAATCTGTTGAAGATAAATATTTCCTCTGCTCTAGGGAAATATTAGAGAATAGGTTAATAATGAAATGTTAGCAATATAACTCATATTTACTACAATGCCAACAAGCATCACTGCAACCTACTCCACTAAATATTTTGGTTGAAGAGGTGGTAAAACTGAATAAAGTAGGGAATAAAAAATTATTATTAGCATGGGCTGATGATATGATTTGGCTGTAATGCCACCCCAAACTCATCTTGAATTGTAGTTCCCATAATGTCCTGGGAGTGACCCAGTGGGAGGTGATTGAATCAGAGGGGCAATTAATAAAGAATTTGTAATGTATGAAGGAAAGGAGGCTTATTGGACTCACAGTTCCATATGGCTGGGGAGGCCTCACAATCATGGTGGAAGGCAAAAGGCACATCTTATATGGTGGCAGACAAGAGGGAATGAGAACCAAGTGAAAGGGGTTTCCCCTTATAAAGCCTTCAGATCTTGTGAGACTTATTCTCTACCATGAGAACAGTAGAGAATAATCTTATGATTCAATTATCTTCTGCTGGGTTCATCCCACAACTCATGGAAATTATGGGAACTACAATTCAAGACGATATTTGGGTGAGGACACAGCCAAACCATATTACCCCCTTTTGGTCACCACTTCTTCTTTCTCCTGCCATGTGAAGGACATGTTTGCTTTTCCTTCTGCTATGATAGTATGTTTCCTGAAGTGTCCCCTGCCACGCTAAACTGTGAGTCTCATTAAATCTCTTTCCTTTATAAATTACCCAGTCTTGGGTATGTCTTTATTAGCAGCATGAGAATGAACTAATACAGTAAATTGGTACCAAATAGTGGAGCACTGCCATAAAGATACTTGAAAATGTGGAAGCAACTTTGGGAACTGGGTAACAGGCAGAGGTTGAAAACATTTGGAGAGCTTAGAAGAAAAGAAGAAAATGTGGTAATGTTTGCAACTTCCTATAGACTTGGAGGGTTCAGAAGACATGAAGATATGGAAAAGTTAGGAACTTCCTAGAGACTTGTTGAATGGTTTTTTGACCAAAATGCTGATAGTGATATGGACATTGAAGTCCAGACTGAGGTGTTCTCAAATGGACAGCAGTAACTTGTTGGGAACTGGAGTAAAAGTCATTCTTGCTATGCAAAGAGATTGGTGACATTTTGCCTCTGCTGGAGAGCTCAAGGAACTTAGAACTTGAGGAAGATGATTTAGGGTATCTGTTAGAAGAAATTTCTAAGCAACAAAGCATTCAAGAGGAAGCAGAGCATAAAAGTTTGGAAAATTTGAAGCCTGATGATATAATAGAAAACAAAAGCACATTTTTCTGGGGATAAATTCAAGCTGACCACAGAAATTTGCATAAGTAACAAAGGAGCCAAATGTTAATCAACAAGACAATAGGGAAAAAGTCTTCAAGGGATGTAAGACACCTTCACGACAGCCCCGTCACAGGCCTGGAGGCCTAGTAGAAAAAAATGGTTTTGTGGGCCAGGCCCAGGGTCCCGCAGCTCTAGGCAATCTCATGACATGGTGTCTTGTGTTCTAGCTGCTTCAGCTCCAGCCATGGCTAAAAGGAGCCAATGTACAACTCAGGATGTTGCTCCAATGGGTGCAAGCTCCAAGCCTTGGCAGCTTTCACATGGTGTTGGGCTAGTGGGTGTGCAGCAGTCAAGAACTGAGGTTTGGGAACCTCACCCCACCAAGTTTTCAGAGGATGTAGACAAATGCCTAGATGTCCAGGCAGAAGTCTATTGCAGGGGCAGAGGGCTCATAGAGAACTTCTGCTAGGTCAGTGTGAAAGGGAAATGTGTGGTTGGAGTCCCCACACAGAGTCCCGACTGGGGCACTGTCTAGTGAAGCTGTGAGAAGAGGGCCACTATCCTCCAGACTCCAGAATAGTACATACACCAACAGCTTGCACCCTGCACCTGGAAAAGTCACAAGCACTCAATGACAGCTTATGAAAACAGCCAGGAGGAGGGCTGTACCCTGGAAAGTCACAGGGGCAGAGCTGCCAGAGGCCATGGGAACCCACCTCTTGCATCACCAAGACCTGGATATGAGACACACAGTCAAAGGAGATCATATTGGAACTTTAATAACTGCCCCATTGGATTTCAGATTTGCCTTGGGCCTGTAGCTCCTTCACTGTGGCCAATTTCTCCCATTTGGAGTGGGTGTATTTACCCAATGCCTATACCCCCATTGTATTTAGTAAGTCACTAACTTGCTTTTGATTTTGCAGCTTCATAGGCAGAAGGGACTTGCCTTGTCTCAGATGAGACCTTGGACTTGAACTTTTGGATTAGTGTTGGAATGAGTTAGGACTCTGGGGGACTGTTGGCAAGGCATGATTATGTTTTGAAATGTGAGGACATGAGATTTGGGATGGGACCTGGGGCAGAATGATATGGTTTGGCTATGTCCCCATCTATATATCATCTTGAATTGTAGTTCCCATAATTCCCACGTGTGGTAGGAGGGACCCGGTGAAGGTCATTGAATCATAGGAGCAGTTACTCCCATGCTGCTGTTCTTGTGATAGTGAGTGAGTTATCATAAGATCAAAAGAAAAGGCCCTTTTATAAGAGATTTTTCCCCGTTTTTCCCAGCAGTTCTCCTTGCTGCCACCATGTGAAGAAGTATGTGTTTGCTTCCCCTTCCACCATGAGAGTACTTTTCCTGAGACCTCCCAGCCATGCTGAATTGTGAGTTAAACTTCTTTCCTTTATAAATTGCCCAGTCTTGGGTATGTCTTTATTAGCAGCATGAGGATGGACTAATACAGCTGATTACTGATGATGATAAGCATAAGGAATATAACTTTAGAAAGAAATGTGCTGAGTTGAAAGTTGATCAATAAAAATGAACTTATCCAAGATATTCCATAAGACAAGATGATCTAATTATATTTAATCATGGCTATTAAAAAATACATGGGTATACCAACAGAGTTCTATGCCAATTCAAAAGGATAGATGTTACTCATTAAAAATTCTGATGTTGCCAAAGAAATTTCACATGTTCTGTGGGTTCAAAAATGATTCTGAAAAAATTGAATATAGAAACACCCGATAGTAGAGTTTTATTGTCACTTTCAATTCATCATAGTACTAGCAGTAGTAAATGGTTATCATACTTAAATGAACAACCCCTAGAGGTCCTGGGATTTGAGCAGCTTCAGTTTGGTGAATTGGACAAATGATAGCTTAAGTCAGTGAACTATTGGCTACAAGTGCTGTCAGGGATGTATTGAACAATGTGCTTAGGAATGGATATGAAGGAAGAACGTTGTTTGTATTTAGGATAAGGGGAAGGATTGGATTGAATATCTAAGTAATAATTAGAGGAAAATAAGGTGGTGTTTGAGCAAAAACGTGTCTGAAGAATTAAGCAGTGATAGATTTGAGCGTGAATGAAGGAATGTGCCTTACATGGGTAATTAAGACTGAAGAGCTCCTCTTCATTCCCTTGAGATAGTTGGCCTTAACCAGCTTTTGAAAGAAAAAAAGAGACTAATTGTAGCATTTATATAGTTTTGCTGAGGTATTTGATAAATTTTCTACCTAGCTGATGCTCAAGAATTCTTCAGGAAAATGTCAGTGAGTGAGAACTTTAAAAAAAAATTTTTTTTTTGTATTTCTTCTCAATTAGCCCAAAACTTTAGCCAAATAACCACAGAAATTCATCTTAATCCATGTCATGCACTTTGAACTCTACCATGAGGATGTGAGATGGTTATTCTAGATAAATATGCATACCAGCGAGAAACTTGAGATCACTAATGCCTTCACTAGGTAATCCTTTTAATAAAGACCTCTCTGTAAAACTCTCTGTAAAGTCTTATCTTTTCTTTCCTACACAATAGCTTCATTTAATTCTTTTTTCCTTTTACTTTCGAGATAGAGTATCTGTCACCCAGGCTGGAGTGCAGTAACACAATCTAGGTCACTGCAACCTCCGCCTTCCAGGTTCAAGAGATTCTCATGATTCAGACTCCTGAATAGCTAGGATTACAGGCGTGCACCACCACACCCAGCTAATTTCTTGTGTTTTTAGTGGAGACAGTGTTTCACCATGTTAGCCAGGATGGTCTCGAGCTCCTGGCCTCAAGTGATCCACCTGTTTTGGCCTCCCAAAGTGCTGGGATTACAGGCGTGAACCTCCATGCCTGGCTGCAGTTTCATCTAAGCCTTTAGAGAAGAAGGAATACATCTATTATTAGCAGAGATGTATATTTTTCTTTACTTATTAATGATTCTATAATGTAGAACTTGGTAACACAGAAGTGTCTGACTATAACCAAACAACTAAAACTATAAAACAAATGCCTGACTATACCTAAAACTATTAGCAATTAAGAAACATTATCTTTGCTTGTTTTTTCTTTATTGTTACTCCGTGAATCCATTCAATTCAGATATTCCTATGGTGTTGTTGGAAGTACTGGTGAAAAGATTTATCCTAATCATAGGCATTCTAGCAATGTTAGAGAAGAATTAAAGTCATAATTAGATACTAGTGTCAGTGAGTTTTTGAAAGCAAGTAATGTACATATAACAATGAAAGTAAGAATATCATGAACCCAGTTATTGAATTAAGCATTTATTTACTTGAACTCAGAATATGGTGCTATAATAAATTGATTATTAGAGAATATACTGTTTGAAGGAAATATTTTTAAGATTAAAGAACAAAGCTGAGACCCTGGCCCACTGGGATCATTTTCAAGACCTTTATAGTTGAAGACCAAAGTATTTTTTTCAGAGCTCTAGGCACGTGTTGTCGTATTCTAGATGTTCTCAAAGAGCTTGCCAGAGTACTCAAAATGACCTGTGTATGTTCTGATGGATTGTCATACGTCTCATCTCTTCACTTTATCCGGCAGGTAAAGATAAATTTGCTTTACTTGTTTTAGTCCGTTCACTAACAAAATGATTTAGGAATTCAAATTACTTTTCAAATGTGTTTGATTTATTTTATTAGATTATTATTTTAAAAGTATTCTAATAGGATCTGTTTGCTTCTTTCAATAACAAAATATCATTTAGAAAAATACATGTGTTGGGTTTTTTTTTTTTTGTGGGAGTGACTAATGTCTTTGGAACATAGTGGTTTTCTGAAATAACGCAATTTCTAATTTAGAAAAATAAAAATGTATATTACAATGGGATGGTGTCGTGTCCTGAATTGTATCATTCCAAAATGTATATGCTGAGACCCTTACCCTCAGCAACCCAAAATGTGACCCTACTCAGAGATAGGTAGTTTTATGGCATAAAGTTAAATGAGGTCAGAAAGGTTAACCCTAATCTAGTATGATTGATGTCTTTATTAGAAGAGGAAATTAAGATACACAAAAAACACATCAGGTATACATGCACTCGAAGAAAAAAAAAGCCACATGAGGACATAGCAACAAGACAGCTGTCTGCAAGCCAAAGGCAGAGACCTCAGGAGAAAACTAACCTGTTGATACCTTGATCTTGAAATTCCAGTTTCCAGCACTGTGAGAAAATAATTTCTGTGGTTTAAACTATTCGGTCTGTGGTATTTTGTCATTTTGTCATGGTCACCCTAGCAAACTAATACAGGTGAGTAGGATGGCACAACTGACAAATATCAGTAGTTGAAAGAACAGAAGGCATTACATGCATTTACTGGCATGTACTCACAAACACAAAAGATGTGACAATATTATATGGCTGAAGAATTCTGAATCAGGTTTGGAAGACATAACAGGATTTGCATCTGGTGATTGAGAAGGTATCAAAATTATGAAGAGCTTCCTATGTCGTGGTACATGGCTGATCTTTAATCTGTGGGTGGTAAAAAGCTATAACACATTTAAAGAAAGAGCTATGTAATAGTGAATTACAAACAAAAGGTTAAAATGATGAAAGGAAAGATTTTGTGTGCAGTGTTATGAAAGACATTTTGAATGATTAAAACATTTAAAATATTTTAAAAAGTTACATGCTATCCTTGTCATTAAGAAATCCAAGACAAGTAACTGTTTTGGGAGAAACATTCTGAATTCAGAAGCAACTTAAAACTACCCTAAAAAATAATTATACATATGTCTAAAAGTATGAGTAAGTTAATAGATACATCTGACAAAAAAAGAAAACATTGTGTAAGTTTAATCTGGTAAGGTAATTAATACTTTCTTTGATATATCCATTGGCCCAGTCAACCAATGATACCAATTTTTTTCTTGTTTGGATTTTTGTTTTAAGGAGCACTTTCTGAATAGATTTTACTGATTTGTAATGTTTTATAGGAAAGGAAGCCATAAATGGATTCAAGGAATCTATTTGTCACATCTTGTTTGAAGAATGGTGAAGAAAAGGCAGTCCATTAAGAGCTTCAGGTACTTCGGAGATCTTAATTTAAAAAAGAAAATCTAGCAAGAAAATAAATCCTGCTTACTAAAACTTGCCTGAAACACCAAGATATAAAAGTTAACTTTAAGTTATTTGTGATATAAAAGTGCCTGTAACTCTGAGATTTCAGGAAAGAATAAAACAGAAAAAGGACTTTGATAGATGCCCTATAACCCCAGGAGCTTAGATTCTATTTCTTTCTTTATCTCTCTTTGGAAATGTCATGTAATTTGCTGTTATGAGCCAGCAAAGCACTACTGAACTAATGTTTAAATATGCCACTGAGCTCTGAGTCTTGCAGGGTTAATTATGGAGAAAATATAGTACTTAAGAGAAAGGTAAAAACAAATTACATACCTGAAATATCCTTTCAGTTTTACGACTCCCAGGATACAGAAATATTTGGTTCCTGGTTTCTAATGGCATCTGTGATGTCAAGATTTAGAGTACAGTTGCACTCGAAGTAACGTTTTTATTAGAGAAAGCTGCCAAGATGAAGGGTATCTAGAAAATTGTTTCACGATGAGAAATCCCTTATGAAAGAAATAGAAAAATCCCTGCATTTATGGAGTGATTGTGATATACAGTGGGGCAGTAGAGTATGGTTGGGGCATCCTTCAGTTGCATTTTTTATTTATATTAAATTTTGTGATGATAGCCTTTGCAAATATGCCTGTATTATTACCCACAAAGAGGTTTGTATTTGCAGATTGTTTTATGAAGAGACTAGATAAAATGATGGTCACAACAAATTCCTTTCAGGAAAAAATGCTTTGAAAACTCACAGAAACACCTCTTTTGTGATAAGAATTCTGAACAACTATTCTGGGTATTCAGGTTTTCATAAATCTTCAGAAAGACAAAGAATTATAATAAGTATCACAAGCACCATGTTTCTAAGTTTCCAGGGAATAAAATGCATATTTTGAATATTTTATAATGTAATTATTTAAAACAAGACTGTGCTAAGAAAGAAAGTGAAGTGCTTTTTTAAAATAAAGAAGCAAGCCTTAGATTGCAAAATAAGTTTTTTTCTTTCTCTCAGCTTTCCCCTTTAACATTGTAGAAAGGATCATCTATGCAGCTTGAACATTGCTTTGTCGAGGTATATGACATTTCCTTGTGACCGTTTTCCAGGGTCCATTGAAGATTAACTTGCGGTAATGTGAGTCAGAATTGTTCTTGGATTAGTTATAAAAGACTATCACATTTCAGTAGGACGATACTAACGGGAAATAGTACTTTATCTATTCTGAGTAGGTCCATACACTTGAGAAGATTTTCCCTTGTCCTTATTTTTGTATTCCTCATCTCACAACGGTCACAGCTGTCACTCCAACTGTCTTTTATATGTGGAAGGTGTGAGGTTCTATTAGACACGATTAGTGTAAGTGCATTGCCTATTTCTGTGTCCAAGCAATTTACTCATTTGAATAATTTAAGTAATACACTTCAGTTAACTTAATTTATACTTAATTATGAAACAATGTTTTTGACTAAAGCAATATTATGTAACAGAGACTAAGAAATTCAATAGCTAATTGTTTCCTGGGATCGTGAGGGAAAGAGTGAGGGGCAAATACCCAAAGAAAGACAACTAATGCTCTATCCAAATGACTTTTCTCTGCGTATTCCCAAGTTATTTTTAACAGCCACAGGAATTATATTCTTATATTCTACTAGCCATATATTACTCATTCATGTATTCATTTGTTAATTAGTATGCATCCATTCAATGAATATTAAGCTACATTCTAGGACTCATGTTGGAGACCAGAAATACAAAAATTCTTAAGGCACAGTTTATGTCTTTATCTTTATATAGGTTATTGACTGACAGTAAGATGTTTTAAAACAAATATTAAAAATTTTTAAGAATAAAAACAGAGGCCGGGTGCAGTGACTCACGCCTGTAATCCCAGCACTTTGGGAGACTGAGACGGCTGGATCACCTGATGTCAGGAGTTCAAGACCAGCCTGGCTAACATGGTGAAACCCTGTCTCTACTAAAAATACAAAAACTAGCTGGGTGTGGTGGTGGGTGCCTGTAATCCCAGTTACTCGAGAGGTCGAGGCAGAATAATTGTTTGAACCCAGGAGACGGAGGTTGCAGTGAGCCGACACAGTGCCACTGCACTCCAGCCTCGGCAACAGAGTGAGATTCTGTCTCACACACACACACAAAACAAAATAAAAAACAGAAATTTATTTTGTTTTCTAGTATATATCATATATTCATTTTTAATGTTATAAACAGCTTCATAATGGGATTCTTGATAATCGTTATACTCTCAACTCCTAACATTCAGTCTGATTTCTAATGTTATATACATATTAAGCACATTTAGCTCTTCAAAGATCCTCATGTTTTATGCTCATTTAGAATAGATTTTTTCTTCCTTCATTCACTTCTTCATAATCATTTTTGAACATAATCAATAAATTAAGCGACTATACCATTAAATTTTTTTAAAGGTGACAATTAAGAGTCATTTATTTTTCTTTCTACTTTTAAAAATAACCTTTAGAATATACCTTTGGAGCAATGCTATGAACAACATACTATTAAATGTAATTATTTAATAGTTTGATTATTTGTTTAATTTTAGAAGATGAGAAAATAAGTATCATGATGATAACTGTATGCATTTCAAACGATATCGTCACATTAAAATTTTAAAAATATCACAAATCAATTTTCAATCATAAATTCATGTACAAACAATTACAGAAATGTGTAACTTTTGGATTTTAGAGTTATTTTTTATTTTGTTGTAAAAAAGGGTCAATATTTTAAACTGTCTAGATTAAAGTTTTGTGTGTATATGTGGCTATGTGTGTATATACTGTTTTTTTCATTTGTAATTTTTATTTCTACTTCAAATGCAAGTGTCAAAGACCTTTGTTTCTCTTGAATACCTAATACTGGAATTGCCCCCCTGTCATAAACTACTAGAAAATTGGGCAAAATATAAAACAAACTATTGTCAAACATTGAACCACAGAAAGCAGAGGACTACTATTCTAAGGGAAAGAAAACAAACTATGTGAGTTCTGCAACTTCCCCAGCTCATGTCTTAGGCAGTTTCCCAGATGATGAGACAATTAGGAAACACACTCAATACACAGTAGTCTTGCTGAGTTGATGAGCCAGAGATGAGAATTTAGGAAAGCTAGTGGCTAGACATTGTGGACAGCAGTAGAAGAGTACAGAAGAGGGAACTACATAGAAAAAGAGCTCCAAAAATCTGCATAAGAGTATTTTTTAATCTGTTGATGGAATACAAAGGTATTTCATGCATAGAGTGAAATAACATGACCCCAGAGAAATAGTGTCAAGGAAACTATAAGATGAACATTTCCCAGAGCTCACACCAAGGTGAAAAAGTCCCCACTGAACACCTGAGATTTTGGAAATCAGTAAGAGCATATTTTAAGAGTAGGGTTAACATAATCCTAGAATAAAAGCCCAAAATATTTTCAGACACATAGTACCAAAGCTTACAGATAAGCCTTAACAAGATGAAATTAATTTGCAAATAACTAAAATGCTTGATAAAACAAATATTAACAATCTGTAAACAAAGACACAATAAAACAAAATCCACTTATACTTAATAATGTAATATTTACACTGTTTGTAGTTTTAAAAACCAATACCATTGTGCAGAAATTGGAATATGTGACTGACAATCAAGAGAGAAATCATTCAATAGGAACAGACTCAGAAATGTTAGAGATGATGAATTGCAGACAAAGTTTTAACATCTATTGATATGATTTAAATCTCTGTCCCTATACAAATTTCATGTCAAATTGTAATCCTAAGTGTTGAAGGTAAAGCCTGGTGGGAGGTGATTGAATCATGGGTCCTTCATAAATGTTCAGCAACATCCCTTTAGTGCTGTTCTCCCGATAGAGTTCTCATAAGATCTAGTCATTTAAGAGTGTGTAGCAACTCACCCCCTTCCCTCTTCCCCGAGATCCCACCATGTGAAATGCCTGCTTCTGCTTTGCCCTTTGCCATGATTATAAGTTCCCTGATCGCTCCCCAGAAGCTGATGCTGCTGTGCTTCTTGAACAGCCTGTGGAACCACTAGCCAATTAAACATCTTTTCCTTAAAAATTACCCAGTCTCAGGTATTTCTTTTAGCAGTGTGAAATGGACTAATGCCCCTATTACAAATATTATCAACACATTCAAATACTTAAACCACAAACAGTATGTGAAGATGAACAAAAGATATTTAAAAGAATCAAGAAAAAATATTAAGCAGAAATGTAAACTATCTGAAGTTCAAAAGTTACTGAATAACTTTTACAACAGGCTAAACCTAGTACAAAAACATAGATATTGAGTATGAAGTCATAGAACAGGAACTAATTAAACAAACACAAAGAGAGAAAACCTGCAGAGGAAAAATGAAGATTCAGTGACGTGTGGGGCAATAAAACAGTCATCGTACATGAAATTCAAGTTCAAGAAAGTTTGAGTATGCTAAAACATATTTTAAAATATGTACAATTTTTTTTTTCAATTTTGATAAAAATTTAAGGAATCCTTAAAAAAACCGATCAGGAAAAATGTATAAAATTATATGACACCTGATAATTTAGTTGCTGGAAATTATTGTTACCTTGAATTAAATTTGACCTAAAGCTGTCTCCATACATAGTGAACTGTAACAACTCAATGTGTAAACAACTTGTAATCTTACCTAAGGGTATACTCTGGAAACAAGTAGCCAAGTCCCAGTCAATTATAGAAGGTGAACCTCAAGCCAATTATAGGCTGAAGGCTGTGAAAAGATGTCCAAATAAGACAAACACTAAACAGCAACCAATAAGGTTATTTCTGAATGTCATTACTATTTCTGTGACTATAAACACAGGCTGCACACTTTGGGGAAGGAGCTCTTTGTATCATTTTTGATACTGATTACTACTTGGTCTATGAACCTGTCTTTTTCTCCTACTCAATTAACCTCTGTTAAATTTAACTTGTCTAAGGCTTATTTTAAACTATTAATAAATAAATAAATCTCAAAGGTGATTTGAATACAGGAGAACAATGATAAAATGACTGCTTTTCTTGTCAAAACCATGGGAATTAGAAGAAAATACAGCAACATTTTTAAGGTCTTAATGAAAAAAGAGTATCAATTTAAATTTTTTTATCTAGCCTAATATTGTCAAGAGCTAAGTTAAACATCAGATTGGGGAGGAATATGGAGTGATCAATACTGTTAAACACTGTTGGAGGAAGTGTAAGGTAGTATGGTCACTTGTCATAAACTGAATAGTCTGAGATTTTACCGCAGTGTGCAAGTTATATTTTATCCTCTTACTGTTTGCTGGATACTAGCAGAAAACGTAAGACTCGTGGGTATATAAACGACTTCATTACTCATGGCATAACAGGGAACATAAGCTTTATGTTTGTATCAGTTTCCCTTGTCCCCAAGTCCTATGAAATCAACACACAGCAGTCCATATAGATTGGCCCAGTGAGTTCTATCACAGTTAAGGGATCACAGACTTAAGGAACTACATGCTTCTATAACAGGCACTGGTCCTGTTTGAACTCTGGCCCTGAGGAAGACATTATTTTTACATTGGATAGTAAACAAACCTGAAGGGGAATCTATCTTCCAGAACTGTTCACCATACATATGTACAAAAAAAGAGAGTTGGAAACAGTGGCTGTCAGTGCTTTTGCTGGTAAGAAATACATAAATATGAGAAACTCAAGGAGAATTCTGTTAGACACTCCTTTGGAATATCATTCAGTTTTTTAACATATAAATGTAAATGTAAAACTACTCTATGATCCAGCAATTCCACTGATGTATTTATCTAAGAGAAATAAATATATGTGTTCACAAAAAGACTTTCATCAGAATGTTCATTGCAAAATAATAAATATTTATAGCTTAATATGATAATATATTATTAGAAATTGGCTTGACTTTTATTTTGTGAAGTGATAGAAAAGAAACCAATGCAATAATATATTGTTGCAAAATAGTAAATGATATTTATAGCTCAGTAATAAATTGAACAACCTAATTAAAAAGTAGGCAAACATGAAAGATAAACAAATAGCCAATTAGCACATGAAAAGATGCTCTAAATCATTAGTTCTTAGGAAATTACAAGTTAAAACAACCATGAGGTACTACCAAATACCCAATAGAATGGCAAAAATAGAAAATGTTTAAAATAATAAGAATATCAAGCACTTATAAGAATGGTGAGCACCTTAACCTTCACACATTACTAGTGGAAACAGAATCATAAAGAGCTCTGCCATTTCTTATAACATCAAATATGTACTCATCATACATACTTTTGTCCTTGTGCCTGTTGCTGATTCATGTTCAGGTTGAAGCCAGGAAGAAGAGGAAAAGTTACAGGATCAACCATGAGTTTCATTTTTTTTTTTTTTTTTTAACTAGGAAGAAATGTCATGTAAAAAGAATGTTTCTGCTTATCATACCTGCTTATTCAGAACTGTTCAATGAGGTCTGCCCTTATCAAGTAGAGAAGCTTGGAAAGTCAATATTCTACTACTATAGTCAAGGAGAAAATGGTTTGTGCATTGGTGATCAAAAGCCAAAGCAGTGAGATCATGGGAAAATATTTTTTGTATTCAAAAGCATAAAGAAACTTACTTAAAACTTGTTTCCATAACATGAACTACAATTATCATGATTTCTAAAGGAAATCCATCTGGCTGGAAGAAATCTCTATGTGTGTAAATGTTAGGAATTGTTTGCTCTGGGTGGTTTCTTTTTCATTATTTTGCAGAATAAAAAAAGCCAATTTCTACTCACCATTTTGTTAACAAGATTTTAATAATCATTTTATTTTAAACTGGCCATAAATATAATAGTTCTATGAATATATTTCAACTTCAGTTATGTTAAAATGTACTATTTTACCTTCTTAGAGTGTTGAACTACATATTATAAGAGACAAAATGAATTGTATGTGTGTAATAAAAACACACTTAATGTTCTTATCAGCTACCATTCTGACCTTTTCATGGAGTATGCAATTTCAAAATTATTGAAAAAAATGCTACAATAAGTCTATAGATGGATGAATTGATATAGTTTGCATATAAAGAAAAGCAGACTATTACCACGAAAGTAAAAATGAATTCATTTAATTATGTACTTTCCAGTCATTCTTTTAATAGAGCAGTTGCTCTCATATCCATCAGTCATATAATAAAGTCCACAATAAAAAAAAAAAGGTATATTCTATTGCTTGCCTTCTCTGGTTCGATTGCTATTACTCAACAAAAGAATCGTGGCCCTCTTTTCACTCATAATCTATTAACATGGAATTACCTGCTCTTCTCAATATATGCCACATCTTTTTCTTATGAACATTCTTACTTTAATGTCTCCATTTTCCTTCTTCTTCATTCAGACAATTCCTAGTTAGCTGTATAAATTGACTTCAATGATCACTTCCTCTAGGAAGCTTTTACTAACCAATAACCTGGGTTTTATGTCTGTCTCATAGTCCCCTTTAGCCCCTGCATTGATCTTCTTCTATTGTTTTATTACATTTCTTATTTTTTGCCTTTCTCGGTCATTAATCTGTAATTTCCTTGTAGGTATGCACTCATTCCTTTATAGCTGTTTCTCTAGGATTTAATGTAGCACCTAAAATATCTTACCAACACAATCAATATTTATTGAAGAGAATGACTCTAACTTTATATCTTGATTTGTGAGTTGACTAAGTTCAATAACAATTTCTGATTTCTCCAACTAGCATCACGTGCATATTATTGGTTAAGTAAAACTTACGATTCTCATTAAAACTTGGTAATTCAAAATGAGCACATGAGAAAGGAATTTGATCGCAGTGCTAAAGAAGGACCAGTGTTATAGAAATCATCAGTACTGTCACCAACACGGAGAGAAGAAAATGAACTCTCACTCAACTAAATGTGTTAGACTTTGTCAAATGAGAAATATAAGAAACTAAAGATGCATACCAACTATTTCCACAAAGTTCAGACCTAAAGCTGAAAATGTTACTTGACTCAGAAATACATTCAATGGTTTTTCCTTGTTCTTAACATAGCAACACCATCATTTATCCATTCTTTTTCTCTTTATCTAGCATTTTTGGTTTAACATTCCACTTTCATTAAGATCTTCATATATGCTTTCCCAACTTAATTATTTACAGTTTCAATATCAACTTGTCATGTTTTCTTCTAAAAAATCATAATTCTGCCAACATGGTGAAACCCTGTCTCTACTAAAATACAAAAATTAGCCGGGCGTGGTGGCACATGCCTGTAATCCCAGCTACTCGGGAGGCTGAGGCAGGAGAATTGCTTGAGCCCCGGAGGCGGAGCTTACAGTGAGCTGAGATCGTGCCACTGCACTCCAGCCTGGGCGACAGAGCGAGACTCTGTCTCAAGAATAATAATAATAAAAAAAATCATAATTCTTACTGCCTATAATATAACCTTCTGGTCCTTCTTGAGTCATATAATAAACACAACAATTGTGTTTTTAAGATTAATAGTATCTCTAGAGAGGAAATTAGAGATGTCTTTCCTTCCCCGGAAGAGAAGTGTGAAGCACCATGGTAGAAAACAACAAAACAAAAATATTGTATCACTAGACTGAAAGAAATACCTTGTACTCCTCCACCCCGCGTCAACTTTAGTCTTTATAAAATCGTTAGAAAGATTAGAAAATTAGTGGCGAACATGAAAAATAGCCTAAATATTTATCACAAAATGGAACAACTTTAATTTGCAATTCTTTTTGTCTTTCATTTTTTCTCTTCCATTTCTCACTTTATTTTGGGCTATTTTGTTATGCTAAACTATGTTAAACTATGCTCAGTAGAGGAGAAAATAGACGAGTATAATTTTTTTCAAACTCATGCTTTGATTCAAGAAAAAAAGATTACTGATAACTGGCATCAAGCTGAAATTAAAGAGAGAAAAATGTCTACATTTTTATACTCTCTATTTCTGTCTTCACACACATATACATAAATAGTTATTCACACTTATACATATATATACACATAGCTGTTTAGAAATATACATATATGGATATATATGTATACCTATATGATCATTCATCTGACATCCAAGTATTTATCATTCATGCATCTAACATATTTTTATCAATTTATGTTTTGCAAATGAAAATTGGCAAAGAACAGAAATAAAGGAAATCACATAAGATTAAAATTCTTGCTGATTTTAAATAATAAGCACTAGTGAAAGATAAGAGGAACTTAGAATTTTAAATGATGTTTGGCATCGACATGTCTTTTACTTACGGATGAGAAAAGTAGACATAGGCAAATAAATCATATGTATATTTTAAGTCTCTATAAGGTTTAAGGACAAGAGTGATGGAGAAATTTGTCCATAACAATATGCATGTTTTGTTTATATAAGAGGTGAAATTTTTATTGTGATACTTTGTGTGCATAACATTCCAAAAAATCAATTTTTGACATGTTTGTCTTCAAAATGAAAATAAATTTGTAGTGAAAATTTAACATGAAAAGAAATTAACTTTTATCTTGAATTGACTAATATAGGTCATAAATACAACTATACGCTATTTCTAATGCTATCGTGAAAATAATATTAAATTTTAAAAAGCATATTTATAACTTTATTTATCAAAACTCAGATCAAAGTTGAATTGTACTTTAACTTGTAAAACAACTTCATAATGAAATCACTTGTTTTACCCTTTATCATTTTATTTCCCAAAGTTTCTTGACAATATATTTTGATAGCTATATGGGCCATTTTTTAATTAACATTCTACCTTTGTAGCATAATCATATAACATTATTTTGCAATAAATTTAATGACTTCATTAGTTTTCAAAGGACATTTCCTGTAGGAGTATCATTTCAAGTCTCTTATGTTTATTACCTCAAACACTTGCCATGCTGAGGGATGTCTGTCTCAGCTGAAGAGCAAAGAGCAGACCTCTTCCCACTGAGAGGTCAAAACCAGTGAGGATAGGGAGTTTGCTTTTTTGATTACAGTTGTATTACCAGAAACTAAAACATTTGGGAAATAGTGAGCATTGGTTCACCATGTGTTAATTGAACAAATTAATTAATGAACGTTTAAATTAGCTAGTGAGTCCTAATCAATATGTAACTTTAAATGAATTGTTATTTTTGATAAATTCTCACTTGGAAACAGCTTTGCAGAGGTTTTGATTCCAGTAGGTTCCCAGCATAGTGTCCTAAAATTTTAAATATTTGCAATTTCACTTTGAAATTAATTTGCATTGTATTATCTTATATGAACAAATTCAAAACAAAGAAAGTGTATAAGATATGGAGGGAAAACAAAACCACTGAATGATGAAGAATTTTGGGGTGTAAAGTTAATTGGCAGAGATGCAACTTTGTGTGAAATGGGGAGAGATGTTTGAGAGAGAACTGTTGAGTGGTCAGTCCTTTGGTGAATATTTTTGTGCTTTGATAATTTTACTGTCATATACAGACCAGTAACTGGATATTTTCACTAATGAGTACTCTGTTAGCATGTTCATGCCTGTACACCAAGTTCCATATGTGTTTATATATGTATACATTTGTATGTATGTGTGTACATGTATGTGAGCTACTACCCTGGGACGTAGAATATTTGTCTGTATCTCGTATATCCAGGCACAGATACCTTTTAAAAACACATGATACTGAAGTACTTGTGGCCTCATTTATAGTTGAATTATTGCACCAGTTCAGTACTATTCCTCATAATGGGCCCAGAGATGAAAACATGTAACAGCTGTGCTCTTCTACCAAGTAATTGCAACTTAACAGAAGTATCATATTAGAACTTTTGTGGCTTGTAGTTTTTGTGCCCATATTTATTTAAATTTTAAGAAGATGTGCTTTTAAGAAAGACTGTTTACAGCAAAATTTAGATTTCTTTTACAAATGCCTACTTGTTTATTTTGTTCAATTGTTTGTTTGTATGTTTGCTTTACAGGATTGTTCACAGATTGCATGTCTCCCAAAATGACTATAATTTTAGATGTTCAACACATTCCTAACACCATCACCATCCATATTTCTGCTGAGCATCTTATTCTTTGAGATTCTAGCATCTCAGCAGTCACTCAAATGTTGCAACATTCCATTAAAGATAAAGTATGTCTAAAAAGAACAAGTGTTCCCTCAGGATTTGATCTCTAAACAAGTGCCATTGAATAGAATTTTCTGCAACTGTGGGAATGTTCTATAATCTGAGCTGTCCAGTATGGTAGCTACTAACCTCATGTCACTGTTCTCCATTTGAAATGTGGCTAGTGAGACTGAGGAACTAATGTCTTTAATTTTAAATTCAATAAATGCAGTCAATTAAAAATTTTACAACTCATTTATTTTCAATGTTCAAGGTGTACGATGTGATAACATACATATACATTGTGTAATGATTATCATAATCAAATTAAAAAACACATCTATCACTAACTATGCTGTACATTAGATCCCAGAACTTGTTCAACTTAAAACTGAAAGTTTTTACGCTTTGATCAACACCTCTTCAGTTCCCCCACCCCTACCCTCCAGCCCTTGGCAACCACCATTCTATTCTGTCTTCTGAGTTCGACTTGTTAAAATACCACATATGAGATCCTGCAATATTCGTCTTTCTGTGTCTAGCTTACTTCACTTAGCATAATGTCCTACAGGTTCACCTACGTTGTAAAAATGCAGGATCTCCTTCTTTTTAATGGTGCAATAATTTCCATTGTATAAACCACCATTTCTTTACTCATTCATTTGTCCATAAACACTTAGGTTGTTTCCATATCTTGACTATTGAGAATGGTGCTTCAGTGAACATGAGGGTGCAGATAACTCTTAGACACACTGATTTCTCTAAGTTTGTATACTCAGAAGTGAGATTGCTGGATCATGTGGTAGCTCTGTTTCTTAATTTTTTGAGGAACCACCATACTCTTTCCCATAATAGCTACATCAATTTAGATTTCCATCAGTAGTGTACAAGGGTTTCCTCTTCTCCACACTGTCACTAACACTTGTTATCTCTTGCCTTTTTGATAATAGTTATTCTAACAGGTCTAAGGTGATAACTCATTTGATTTGTATTTCTCTGATAATTAGTGATGATGAAAACCTTTTCATATACAGTTTGGCCATTTATATGTCTTCTTTGAAAAGATTCAATTCAAGTCCTCTACCCATTTTTAATCAGGTTATACATGCATATGTGTTTTTTGTTTTTGTTTGTTTGTTTTGCTATTGAGTTGTGTGAGTTCCTATATATTTTGTATACTAACCCAGATTAATTAGATATGTAGTTTGAAAATATTTTATTTCATTGCATAGATTACCTTTTCATTTTGCAGTTTCTTTTGATGTGCAGAAGCTTTTTAATTTGATGTAATTCCACTTGTTTATTTTTTCTTTTGTTAACTGTGCTTTGATGTCACACCCAAACAAAGCATTGCAAAGACCAATGTCAAAGAGCCTTTCACTTTCTTCTAAGAGTTTGACAGTTTGAGATCTTACATTTTAGTCTTTCATCTATTTCAAGTTAATTTTTATGTATGGGATAAGACAAGGGTCCAATTTTATTTATTTTCATGTGGATGTTCATTTTTTTCCAATGCATTTATTGAAGAGATTTTCCTTTAGCCAATGTTTATTCTTGGCTCTATGGTCAAAGATTAATTGACCATATATGTGTGGGTTTATTTCTGGGCTTTCTATTCTGTTCCATTGGTCTGTATGTCTGTTTACATGCCAACTGCAAACTGTTTTGATATTACTACAGCTTTGTGATATAGTTTGATATCATGGAGAGTTATACCTACAGAAATTTTGTCTCTCAATATTGCTTTGACTCTTTGGGGTTTTTACAGTTTCATACAAATTTTAGGATAGTGTGTGTGTGTGTGTGTGTGTGTGTGTGTGTGTGTATGAAAAATTCCTTTGGAATCTTGATAGGGATCACACTGAGTTTGCAGATCACTTTAGATACTATGAGCCTTTAAAAAAATACTCATTAATACACATTTAAGTCTGTGTAGTCACATGTGTCTTATGGACCCATATAGGATAGCACAGTAAACTCCAAATCTCTCTCTCTTATACAAATATATAGTAAGGCCAGGTACAAAAATAATGGCTAATTTATGTTTAATTCCTTCATTTTGATAGGGACAGGAGCAGAGAAATTCTAGGCAGAAAAGGGTGGTCTCCGACAAAAACTCTACCTTCAAGGCAAAAGTCTGAAACCCACAGCCCAAAGTGAAAACTTCTCTCCCTGTTTCCCAGCTAGAGTGTTACTTTTTCCTAAACTACCAGTGCCCCCTGCTTCTCTCCATCCTGTGCCTATAAAGACCCCAGACTCAGCCAGCAAAGAGAAGAAGCAGCTGGATGTCGGGGACAATGGCTGTATCTGGGAGACAACCAGCTTGACTTCAGAGGGACAGCTTGATGGCCTAACTTTGGCGAACAATCCAGCTGGAGATGGCGAGACTTCAAGGGAAGATTACCTATCCCCTTGTCCCTTTTTCAGCCCATCTTCTTGTTGCGAGCCACTTTCATCAGCAATAAAATCCCCCTCATTTACCACCTCTAATTCGTTCATACAACCCTATTTTTTCCTGGGTGCTAGACAACATCTCAGGAGCCACAAGTGCAGATACAAAAGGCTATCACACTGGTCCTTTGCCCTCGCTGGTAGAAGGCAGCTGCTTTAGGTGAAAAGGAAGATGGTCCACTGGGCTGTTAACACTTAACCTATCCACAGATGGCAGAGCTAAAAGAGCACTGTAACACACCCACTGGGGCTTTGTGGGTGGCAGCTACCCCCACCTAGATGCTTCTGCAGGGTCCGCAGGGAGGTTGCTCCTGCCAGCACTGAAAAGCGCTTGCTTGGGCACCTGCACCAATTTACCTGCATGCTCCCGCCCACAAGGGGTGAAATGCAGCAGGTCCGAGTGAGTGGAGTTTGATTCTTCCAGTGCCAACGTGGAGGCCATTTCCAGCACTTGTGCTCTCCAGTTCCTGCCTCATTCACTCACATGATCCTTCCCAGGAGGAGTTGAGAGTGACAGGCTGAGTAAACTAGGCACCTCTGTCACAAGACACACGAAGGTGTAAGGGAAATATTATGCTTCAATTTGACCTATCATTCAACATCAATGCTTACTGCATGCTCACTCTTTTCCAGGTAATGCACTATCTGAAGGTCATCAGTTATGAAGACATAGGTTATGCCAAGAAGCTTATGCCATATTCCTCTACTAAGGTGTAGGATCCCACACTCTCAAACACATCCTCTGCATAAGTAAAAATGCTCATAGGAGAAATGCCATCAAAAATAAAGGTGTGTGCATGTGTATATTGTACTGTTGTGTGTTTAAGAAATGGGTATATCTGTATATATGTCTGTAAGTTTTTGAGTCATTGGCTAGGTTTCCTGGAAGATAACTTTAAGAGGGAGATTTGTGTGTATGTAATTTAAAGGGAAATTTCTTGAGATTGGACCGAGAAAAAAAATTAAATTGAAATAGAGTCACTGGAAATACCTCAATTGATCTTACAAGTTTCTCTGGAGCACAGAATCATTGGTCCTTGGATGAAGTAGGGTATCATCAACCAGCTATTGAATCAGGGCATTTCCTTGAGAGATTCAGCACAACACCTAGAGCTTCCAGCCCTTTGAGAAGCTGTCATGCACATGCCTGTGAGACTGAGAGGTAGGGAAAGAAAGAGAAAGATTAGAGGAGGAAAGTTAAAGCAGAAAAATGATCACGCTTTTTCATGACATTTTTTGTTACATTAATCATCTGGACTTGAGGAATATATGAATAATTTAATATTCTTGGCTATATTGCATTAAAAGTTCTTTAATTGGATAACCATTTTAATGATTTTGAAAATCATAGTTCTCTTTTAATGAATGTTATAAGATTTTTCACAGAAAACGACTATCTGTAAAATGCTTTATAATTTTAAGAGTGTCTGAAAACCATGAACTCCATCAAATCATGATACTTTAGTTTCGGTTACTTTCAGACTAGTCAATTTTCAGATTCAAACCTGTTTGGTTTGTTTCTGTGTCCTCAGTGTCTTAACAGAGTAGATTCTAAACAAAAAAGAGTTGAACAAATTAATACACAAAGCTTTTCTTTGTGTCTATGGAAAAGTTGTCATAATTTCTGCAGCATAAGGAAAGAAGTGGATTTCTCTTCCTTTGTTTCTGTCCCCTTCCATTTATCCTTGGTAAAGTACATGTCTGATCATGAAACTCTCTTTAATATCTTCCATCACTATGAAGATGAAGTTAAAAATTCCTTTTTAATTCATGATATGCCCTTCATAGACTTACTGAGGAATCTCCAATATCTATCATGCAACTTACACCCAACCATACTTCACTACTTAGTATGTCATGCTCATTCATACCTCTGTATCTCAATATTCATTATCTTCTGCTTTCAATCACTTTTCCAAAGCCTCCACCTGATGAACTATTATTTACCCCTTAAGAATTAGGACAAACTAATGTCACTCAGAGTTGATTTTTGTAATACCTCACAACTAGAGATAATTCATCACATTTGCTTCTCCTTGATATTTTTTATTCCATTTGTATGGACATCTCACACTTTCTGTGCTCTCCTTGAGTGATGGAGTCTGCAACCCTGGTAAATACATTTGCCACACTCTATTGTTACTAGGTTTTTGAACGTGGTTAAGGTCTTTCCAGTGAGATGCACTCAGAAGAGACTTAGAAAGTGAAAGAAAAATAGAGGCTTTCTTCTTCTTGCAGCTGTGATGGATCATGAGTAAAGTTTAGCTAACTTGAGTTTGCAGTAACCAGATTTCATCTTTTACCCTGTGACTGCTCTGAGGCTGTGGGATGGCTTTGTCATCAGTAGTCCCTAACTACTTCTTGACCTCTGAGGGGAAAATGTAATAGCTTGATCTTAGCATCTACAAGCCATTATCTGGGTTCTACTTTCTCAGCCCTTCTAATAAGGCTATAAGACTTTGTTCGCTGAATTAGCCACTTTTCTGAATGAAATAACTTTAGTGAGCATATTCCCTCCACTATACCATGAAAAATTGATTTAGTTGGCCTCCATGAAGAACTTACAGATCAGAAACTTATAAAGACACTGAAAGGGTGAGTATTATATTTATAGTATTATAAAGACACTGAAAGGGTAGAATGTAGATTTTTTTTTGTTTTACCTTCTTCAAAGTAAGAAGTAAAATGTAATAGCATTTCAGGGTGACAAATGAGAATGCTCCTAAGTACAACAGTATTTTATTACAAATCCAACTCTTCTGGGGCTTAAAAAAACTTTAATCTTCCTTTGGATAAGACAAAATAATATAACCTAGAGGATGCATATAAACTTTAAGATAGATTGAAGCACTGTAAAAATTAGTCCACAACAATACATATACCAATGTTAATATATAAAGTTATTTGCATGTAAAAAGTATAGATTTATAATAGCCTTACTAATATTATATAACCAGATATATATTATTATATTAAGAGGTGATTGTTTTCATTAAAAGTGGCAATTTACAAATCAAATAATTCATTGTTATGGTAGTTTATATCCTATATTTTCTAGTATATTTAAAATAAAATTTGAGTAATCAAAACAAAAATTGAAACATAACTTCTGGAATACAATTAAAATATACAGTAAATAGTACCCATACTATACTCAGTCTTGAAATAAAATAAATATTATAATGAAATAAAGTAAATATCAATAATAATGACAATAAGATACTTTTGGCAATAACTAGGTTTGAGAATTTATTCACTTGAACCTCTTAACTTATTCTTCAAAGACAACAGTTCTATCAGCACCTTAATAAATATATATCAAACTTCACTTTCCTTACAGTTTGCTTTAATGAGGCTTATTACCTAGGTTTCAATAATCATTATAAGATATTGTTATCTCGCAGTCTAACAAGTGGCAGAACTGAGTTACTCAGAAACAAACAGGAAGTCATTCCTCTCTGCCTAGAGTATTTCTTATTTTTCAAAATCATATTTCAGCACACAGTAATATAATCATCATGCTGAGACTGTCGGTAATAACCCTTGCTACTCAAGTGGCTTCTTCAAACAGCTGCTCTGACACAATTCTAAATCCCATTCCTCCAAAGGATAACAAATAATGACTATGACTATAGAAACATTTGAAATCTTAATGAGATACTTTATGAAGACATTTACATGGCACCAGTAGTGTGCCAACACAGATTGCCCATTTCCTTACAACAGGCACTGTCTTTGAATCTGTGGTAACATCAAAGACATCATGTATACTTTCTATATGAAACAAAAAAATCTGAAATTTCGAACATACAGAGTTAGAAAAGTTCAGAACATTTTTCTATGCAATATATTTGATATTAATAAAATCTATCTTTGTATCTAAAAATTAAATTCTTCATGCCACTGTGTTTCTGACTTAAACCATGTTATAAAATAATAAAAATTGTGAAAATCTAAATAACTACTTTAAGATTTATGGAAATTATTTTAAAACTAGTTAACATTTCTTACAATTATTCAAGGCCTAAATTATTAGAACTGTTCATTTTTGCAAGAAAGAACACATAGTTCATGGATTGAAGGGTCTGACCAAAATTTAACAGGGAGGGAGAAAGAAAATATTAAAGGGTATGTATTTATATACAAATATTTATATACAAACATGTATTGATGTAGAAAGTACTTTATGCCAAAATATAAACATGGTAGAAAATGATTTTAGCTTTCCACTCAATCAATGAAGTTTTTTACGTTGGTTGGATTTAGTCTGATCACACCATATCTTTGTTTAATGATTATAAATTATTGCAAGCATATGCAATTAGGAGACAATTCTTTCAATGTTAACCGAAATACTTGGTTTAGTAATTTTTATGTTTTTCTATTATTTGTGTATTATGCTTGTCCAGATTTGTATCAACTTTATACTAAGAATTTTTTGGTTAACTTTCTTTTTCTCTCTTTAGCAAATTTTGAGATATAAGAAAGTTATAAATTTATAGTTTTCTTGAAGTTTTAATAAAGCCCTTGCATATGAAGACTTTTGCAAAATATAGTATATTAGATGAATTTTAATATTTAAATCATATTTTAAACTTATATTAAGTCACTGTTATACCATGAAATATCTAGATATTTATTAATATAAAATAAATGTTTCAAGTTAAGTTTTTATATATTGTTTCTTTCTGAAGTTCTACTTCAAACCTGAATAGGCAATTATGAGCAAAACAAACAAACAAAAAACAATGCTCGAGGCCTAACACTGTCTTATTTTAAAGTATATTACAAAGCTATATTAATTAAAACAGCACAGTACTGGCATTAAAATAGATACTTTGAACAATGACACAGAATGGACAGCACAGAAATGTACAGTAAATTGGCTTTTAACAAAGTTACCAAGAATAAAAAATGGGAAAACAATAATTTCTTTAATAAATGGTGTTGGGAAACCTGGATATCCAACAGCAAGTGAATGAAACTTGAGCTTTATTTTACACCATTTATAATAATCCACTCCTTATGATTTAAAGACTTAAATATAAGACCAGAAACTGTAACACTACTAAAAGAAAACATGGGGGAAAACTACATGACTTTGGTATGAGCAATATTTTTTTAATTTGGCCACAAAAGCACAGGCAACTAAAGCAAAAATAGGCAAATAGGATTACATCAAATCAAAAAGCTTCACCACAGCAAAGGAAATAATCAACAGTGTAAAGAAACAACCTATGGAGTGGCAGAAATTGGAGACATACTTCAAAGAGGTTATAAATCAAGTTCCAGCTCACCACAATACAGTAAATATTGCAATAAAGCAAGTCATAAACTTTTGGGTTTCCTGGTATATATAAAAGTTATGCTTAAACTATAGTGTAATCTATTAAGTGTGTAATAGCATTATGTCTAAAAACATAATATACCTACCTCAACTAAAAATACTTTTTTGTGGGCTGAGCACAGTGGTTCACACCTGTAAACCCAGCACTTTGGGAGTCTGAGGTGGGAGGATCGCTTGAGGTCAGGAGTTCAAGACCAGCCTGGCAAACATGGAGAAATCTAGACTCTACTAAAAATACAGAAATTGGCTGGGTGTGCCATACCTGTCATTCCAGCAACTTGGGAGGCTGAGACACCAGAATCGCTTGAACCTGGGAAAGGGAGGTTGTAGTGAGCCGAGATCAGACCATTGCAATCCTGCATGCATGGCAAAAAACAAAACAAAACCAAAAAAGTTATTGCTAAAAATGCTAGGATCATTTTAGCCTTCAGTGAGTTGTAATCTCTTTGCTAGTATTCACACCATGGTGTAGCCCACTAAGTGTGTAATATCAATACGTCTAAAAAACAATATATACATCTTAATTTAAATATTTTATTGCTAAAAAATGCTAACAATCATCTGCACCTTTAGGGAGTCTTAATTTCTTTGCTGGCAAAGGATCTTTCCTCAGTTTTGATGGCTGCTAACTGATCAGGTTGGGGAGTGGTGAAAGTATGAGTAGCTGGGACACTTTCTTAAAATAAAGAGAATGTTGATGTTTGCAGCATTGATAGAAGATCTATCATTTCACAGGAAGATTTCTCTATAGCATGCAATGCTGTTTAACAGCACTTTACCCACAGTAGAACTTCTTTTTTTTTTTTTTTTTTTCCTTTTTGTGGAGAACGGGGTCTCGCTATGTTACCCAGGCAGGTCTCAAACTCCTGGGCTCAAGCTATCCTCCCGCCTCTGCCTCCCTGAGAGCTGGGATTACAGGCGTGAGCCACCGCGCCCGGCTAGAACTTCTTTCAATATGGCAGTCAATCCTTTCCAACCCTACTGCTGCTTTATCAACTACGTCTGTGTAACATTCTAAATCTTTTGTTGTCATTTCAACAAGGTTCACAGAATTTTCACCAGGTAGAGAGTCCATCTCAAGAAACTACTCTTTTTGCTCATCCATAAGAAGCAACTTGTCATGCATTCAAGCTTTAGTATAAGATTGCAGCAATTCAGACACATCTTCAGGCTCCTCTTCTAATTCTAGTCTTGTTGTGGTTTCTACTGCATCTGCAGTTACTTCACCCAGTAAAGTCTTGAATCCCTCAAAGTAATTCACAAGGATTCAAATCAACTTCTTCCACACTACTGTTAATGTTAATATTTTGACCTTATCCCATGAATCATGAATGGCCTTAATGGCATCTAGAATGAGTCTTTGGTTTTTAATGTACTTAGTTCTGATCCATCAGAGGGATCACTGTTTGGCAACTGTAGCCTTACAAAATGTGTTTCTTAAATAACAAGACTTGAAATTCAAAATTACTTATTAATTTATGGCTGCAAAATAGATGTTTTGTTAGCAGGCATGAAAGCAACATTAATATTCTTATACATCTCTGTCAGATGCTCTTGGGTGACCACGTGCATTGTCAACAGGCAGTGACATTTTGAATTTTTTTTTTTTTTTCTGAGCAGTAGGTCTCAACAGTGGGCTTAAATTATTCAATAAATCATTCTATAAACAGATACGCTGTCATCTAGGTTTTGTTGTTCAGTTTATAGAACACAAGCAGAATAGATTTAGCAAGATTTTTAAGGGCCCTGGAGTTTTTGAAATGGCAAATAAGCATTGGCTTCCACTCAAAGTCACCAGCTGTATTAGCCCCTAAGAGGAGAGTCAGTCTGTCTTTCAAAGCTTTGAAGACAGGCATTGATTTCTCCTCTCTGACTCCTGTGGTCCTAGATGGCATTTTTATCTACTATAAGGCTATTCATCTGCACTGAAAATATGTATTTTCTTGTAGCCACTTTATCAATGTTCTTTGCTAGATTTTCTGGATAACTTGGTGCAGGTTCTACATCAGCACATGTTGCTTCATCTTGCACTTTTAAGTTATTCAGATGGCTTCTTTGCTTAAACTTTATGAGCCAACTTCTGCTAGTTTCCAACTTTTCTTCTGCAGCTTCCACAACTCTTTCACTTTTTGTAGCATTGAGCAAGAGTTAAGAACTTGCTCTGGATTAAGCTTTGGTTTATGGGAATGTTGGAGCTGGTTTAATCTTCTATCCATACCACTAAAACTTACTCCGTATCAGCAATAATGCTGTTTTGTTTTCTTATTATTCATGTATTTACCAAAGTAGCACTTTTAATTGCCTCCAAGAACTTTTCTTTGCATTCATAACTTGGCTAACTGTTTGACACAAGAGGCCTAGCTTTTAGCTTATCTCAAATTTCAGCATGCCTTCCTCACTAAGCTTGTCATTCCTAGCTTCTGGATTAAGTGAGTGAAAGACGTGTAACTCTTCCTTTCACTTAAACAATTAGAAGCCATTGTAAGGTCATTAATTGGCATAATTTTAACATTCTTGTGTCTCAGGGAATAGGGAGTTTCAAGGGGTGGGGAAGAGAGAGAGAGGGAGGGGAGAGAGAGAGAGATGAAAGAACAGCTTATCAGTGGAGCAGTCAGAATACACACTTTTATCAATGAAGTTTTCTGTCTTATATGGGTGTGGTTCATGGCTCCCCAAAATAATTGAAATAGTAACATCAGCGATAATTGATCACAAATTACCATAACATATGTAATAATGAGGAAAATGTTTCAAATATTGTAAGCAATGCCAAAATGTGGCATGGAGTCATGAAGTGAGTATACGATGTTGAGAAAATGGCACCACTTAGACCTGCTGGACTCAGAGTTGCCACAGACTTTCAGTTTGTAAAAAACATGCTATAAAGTACAATAAAGCAATGTGCAATGAAACAAGGTATGTTTATATTTGCAAAGCATACATTTTATAAGAGGTTAATATAGCATTTGAAGTATATAAGGAACTGATACAATTAAATACAAGAATAAATAAATAAATAAAGTAACCTGATTAAAAGAATGGGCAAAGGACATCAATGGACATACAAAAGAAAACATACCAAACAGGAAGACATAAAAATGGCTTATAGATATATAGAAAATTGTTCAATATCATACATCATTGCAGAAATGCAAATTAAGCTTCAATGAGATATTATCTCACACATGTCAGAATGGCTACTATCTGCAACCACTACAGAATAATGCATGGAATTCCTTAAAAAAGAAAAACTCTAAAAATAGAATTGCCATATGATCCAGTAATCCCACTCTGAGTATTTACCCCAAAGAGTTGAAATCAGCTTTGTAAAGAGATGTCTGCTCCCCCATGTTTATTGCAGCACTCTTCACAATAGCCAGGTGATAGACTCAACCTCAGTGTTCATCAACTGATGAATGGATAAAGCAAACATTATGTATATGCACAACAGAATAATATTCAGCCTTTAAAAAGAAGGAAATTCTCTCATTTGTGACAACATGGGTGGAACTGGAGAACATTATGATAAGTGAAATAAACCAGGCACAGCAAAACAAATGTTGCATGTTCTTACTTATATATGAAATCTAAAACAATAGAACTTCTAGAATCAGAGAGTACAATGGTGGATGCCAGAGGCTGGGGAGTTTGAGTAATGGGGAAATAATGGTCAAAGGATATAAAATCTCAATCAGACAGAAGAAATAAGTTTTGTCTGTTTTTTTTTGTTTTTTTTTTTTTTTGGAGATCACTTGCACAGTGTTTTGAATATAATAAATATTAGTATTGTACATTTTAAATTGCTCAGTGAGTAAATTTCCAATGTTCTCCCTGCAAAAAAATAAGTATTTGAGGTGATGGATAAATCAATTAACTTGTTTCAATTATCCCTCATTGTATTCATAAATCATTACATCGCTTTGTACACTGTAAATATGTGTACTTATAAATTATCAACTTACAATAAAATAAAAAATAGAGTTCTACTTTATCTATAAGTACAAATCTATTTTCATTTTAACATATTATTAGATACATTTTGGTTATTTTTTCCAAAGATAGTTCTAGTTCACTAGTTTTATTAAATCAACTTTTGTACTCTTTTCCACAGTGTTTTGTTTTCTACATGGCTAGTTTTAAACTTATGTTGTTTTCTAGCTCACTCTATTTTAGCTTTTTTAAGTATTTTTTCATTTTAATATTTTAGCCATTAATTTTCAATATTTTCCTTTTAGACTAGAAATAGTAAAGTTATGAATTGTCATGTAAGTATATCCATAAGTTTAGTATAACATTTCTTTATTGTCTCTCATCCTATATAAGATCCATTGCAATTTCTTGCTATTCACATTTATCTTTGAAGTGTTTCTCTTTGACACAAGCCTTTAATTCAGCTTCATTTGTTTTTGAATTCAGTGTTCCTGTTTGTCTTTGACAGAAACTTTCTTAGTACGCTCTTCTGTCATTTTCTTCTGTACTGGATATGTTTTTTGTATTACCTGTTGTTAAGTGGGCAACCTATTTTTTAATATATGTTAGTGCATCAGATTTATTAAAATGATAAAGATGTGTGGCCTTTACTTTATCACTATATTTACTATTAATGCTTTTATCATTCCTTAAAATATTTCACAGTACAGTTTGGTTTTATTTTCTTTATATTATGTACATACTTTTCTATTTATTTGGAAAGTATATTAGATTCCCTAATGTAAGCGAGGATACAATTGCTATAGTCACACTTTATCCTAACTCCCTTTAACAATGTGACTTTATATGATTACATTATATTTCTTAGTATATACTTTCACAATCAACTATTCTTATACTTCTGTTGCTCAGTTTATTAGCACAATGTTTTCCTTCATTATAAAATAGGAAAGCATTAGCATATTCATATTCTCACTCTTTCTCTTTAAAAAGTGTATTTGTATTTTCCTTATATCTTCAGTTTATCACATACATAGTCTCTTTAATCATCTTAATTGCCACATTTTTGTCTTATATGCATGTAATATTCTTCTTAGCCGTATCATAAAGCATCACATGTTTAACAGTTTAATGTAACAAAAATATCCTGTCTCAGTTTCTAAGAGTCAGGAGGCCCAGCTTGGCCTAGCTGAGTCCTTTCCTCAGGGTCTTAAATACGGTGAATGAAGGCAGAAGCAGGGATTAGAGTTGCAGCTGAGGCTTGATGTCCTGTCTTGCTTCACACTGTAGAATTTATTTCTTGCTGCTGAATGAAGTGACTTGCTTCTTTAAAGCCAGCAAGAAAGAATCTGACTTCTGTCTCTGAATCCTAAGACCTCTCTGAAAGGGCTCACCTGATTTGATCGGACTCATCCAACATAGTCTTCCTTTCACTAAAGTCAGCTTATGATAGGGCTTAATGCCATCTGCAAATTTCTTTCACCTTAGCCATACAACAGAACAGAAGCAGAGGAGTAATGTTCCTAAACTTTACCACATTATAATGCTTAGAAGCAAGCTTCAGGCCTGCCTACACCATAAGGGACAGGAGTTTTCAAGTGTGTCTCATGTTATTATTCTGCCTACCACAAAACATGAGGCAATTTAGTTAATACCTCTGCAAAGTCTTTCACTGTCATTGTACCATTTCTTATTTGAAGTTTATCTTCTAATAGTTTTTTCAAGAAAGATTCTTGAAAAAGGCTTTCTTTGAGCTCTTAAGTGCTTGACAGATTGATTTGTTACTTTTACATTTGAATGACAGTTTGCTGATTGCTGATGCATACTTCCATTGCTTGGGAGCTTTGCAGGCATTGAAAGATTCCTTTTCAGAGTTTACTGTTAATGACGGAAAAATGTTAGGCCAGTCTATTGTTTTATACTGAAAGGTAGAATAATATTTTGTTTTATAGCCAATGGATTTATTGAAAAGATTTTAAATCAATTGCTTCATTATGCTATTTCCATATTGATCATTCTATTGACTTTTTTCTAAGACCAAGCGTGTCCTTTCAATTGGTGATTTCAGTACTTTTTAATGAAAGTTTTCCTGAATTTCATATTATTTTATATTTTAAATTTACTTTTAAAACTTTTAGTTCTCTTATATTCCATATTGCATCCTTTGTGCGGCCCCAAAGTAATTATTCTTTTCCTTTGACATCATTTAATTTTCTCTTATGATTCTTCTCAGGGGTCAGCTAGTACATAGCTTATTTATTTCTCTAGTTCTGACATATTTTTCTGAGATTTCATTTATCTGTTTTATTATCTAATTTCTGTGATATTTACATATTACAGGAGTACAATGATACATAGTTTTATTTTGTATTTAAATATAGCAGCAAAGTTTTGTTCACAATGTTTACATTAATTATTAATTGTTTTGCTGACTTTTGTTTCCTTTTTTCTCTTTCTTTCTTTTCTTTCTTTCTTTCTTTTTTTTTTTTTTTTTCTTTTCTTTTTTTTTTGAGGCATAGTCTCACTCTGTAGCTCAGGCTGGAATGCAATGGCAGGATCTCGGCTCACTGCAACATCCACCACCCGGGTTCAAGCTATTCTCATGTCTCAGCCTCCCCAGTAGCTGGGATTACAGGTAGTTCCCACCACACCCAGATAATTTTTGTATTTTTAATAGAGATGGGGTTTTGCCATGTTGGCCAGGCTGGACTTGAACTCCTGACCTCAGGTGATCAGCCCTCCTCTGCCTCCCAAAGTGCTGTAATTACAGGAGTAAGCCACCGTGCCCTGCCTGACTTTTGTTTTCTGATGTGCGTTAACATTATTATTTTTTTATTTTCGTTTTTTTTTCTTCTTTTATCTTGTAGAACAAATGGTTGACATTTTACATTTTACTTGTACTTTAATGATATAACTACTCTCTGATCTAACTTTTATCAGGTGGGACAGGGTCAGAAAATAGCATAGCAGGGAATTTCTTTATGAAATAAGAATATCTCTGAGGCCAGTCTTTTAGCCTATATTTCTGCCAGACAAAAATAATCAACTACTTATAGGAAGGATACTAACAGTGCAACATGGTTGCCTTCTACCAGCCTACTACACTCTGATACCCCTTCAATTTCTTCTTCTGAAACTTCTTTTAAATATCTATTTAGGTATCTCTAAACCTCGTAACGTTGATCTTAACATTATGCCAAATGTTAACATTTTAACATTTTGGTGCATTCGTGGCAACTTCTTGGCAACTTCTTGAGTAGCGTCCTCCAGGATGCTAAGACTTTCTTCACTTGTTATCAAGTTTCTACTAACTATTGTGCTTCTATTTCAAAGAAAAATAATATATTTCATGACAAATATTTTAAATTCTTTCTTCATTGTTATAAGTTCTTACTTCCTTCTCTTCTGTTTTGTAATGCCCTTTTCTTTACATTACTTTTAGTTATCTATTTGAGTGTCACAAGCATACTTAATTTAAACCTGACATTAGACCATTTTATGAAATCATGTCCATCTAGATTTAACTTACATACTACTTGTCAAGTTGTGTTTTACTTTCTTAGCATTATTTTTTTTGTTTCTGGCATTTTGGAATTCAGTATATTGTATCACAGGAAAAGGAGTTTCTTTTTTAAATGTATTCTTATTTTTTTAACTATGTTTTGATTTACTTTCTTTGTCTCCTAACCAATAGTTTTCTAATATCTGTTCCCTGACCTACTAATTTTTTATACTAGAGGCCTTTGTTGATATTTTATAACTTTGTTAATTTAATAAAATATGAGGCTTTCAACTCCATGGCGGTAACTAGCAAGATTCACATTGAAACACAGTTACTATCATCATCTTTTTTCAGTTCCATTACTTCAAGCAATATATGTTACTTTAAATTGTTGCCTTAGGAGTACAGTTGCCAGATAAAATACAGAGTGCCAAATTAAATTTGAATTTCTACGAAACAGTGGATTTTTAAAAATTCTAAACATGCTCCATTAGATTTGGTGGTCTTATTTGCTAAAAGTGGCAACCCTCTAAAGAACATGGTTCTCCAATAGTTTTGCCAGCCTCTTGCTGACATAGGGGGCTTGACAGCCTATTACGTTTGAGAGTAAAGCAGTGAGCCTGACTTTTGTTCCTAACTCTCATGGTGCACGTATTATCTATTATCATGCTGGAGCCAAATTCTCGGTCATCATTACATGCTTGTGGGCTAAGGGCCCATGGTCTTTAACACTTTATACATTTAGTCTTGTTTTTTTCAACCTGGCTATGCATTTTCATTTAGCTGTATTTATAATATTTCTCCCACTTTTATGTATTAGGAGCTGAGAAAGGGCATTGCACATCAATATACTATATTCTTCTGACCAGAAATGAATTAGTATTTTAAGAAATAAAATTCACAGAAAACAAGTAAAGCATCACAATATTCTTCTTTTTTTCTTTTTTTTTTTTTTATTTTTTAATTTCAATAGCTTTTGGTTATATGGATAAATTGTTTAGTGGCAAAATCCAAGATTTTAGTGCATCTGTCACCAGATTAGTGTACATTGTACCCAATATGTAAATTTTTATCCCTTGCACACTCTCCCACCCTCCCTTTTATGAGTTTTCATAGTCCATTATATCACTCTGTTGCATGCCTTTGTGTACCCATAGCTTAGCTCCCACTTATTACTGAGAACTTACCGTATTTGATTTGCCATCCCTGAGTTACTTCACTTAGAATAATGGCCTGCAGCTCCACCCAGGTGGCTCCAAAAGTCATTATTTCATTCTTTTTTTTATGGCTGAGTAGTGTTCAGTTGTGTCTATATGCCACATTTTCTTTATCCACTCATTGGTTCATGAGCACTTAGGTTGGTTTCAAAGCTTTGCAACTGTGAACTGGATGCTATAAACATACACATGCAGGTGTCTTTTTGATACAGTGATTTCTTTTGCATTGGGTAGACTCCTAGTGGTGGGATTGCTGGATTGAATAATAGATTTAGTTTTAGTTCTTTAAGAATACTCCATACTGGGCCAAGTGTGGTGGCTCACGCCTGTAATCCCAGCACTTTTGGGGGCCTAGGCAGGCAGATTACAAGGTCAGGAGATCGAGACCATCCTGGCCAACACGGTGAAACCCCGTCTCTACTAAAAATACAAAAAATTAGCCAGATGTGGTCCTGTAGTCCCAGCTACTCGTGAGGCTGAGGCGGGAGAATTATTGAACCCGGGAGGCAGAGGTTACAGTGAGCAGAGATCCTGCCACTGCACTCCTGTCTGGGCGAAACAGCAAGACTCTGTCTCAAATAAAATAAGAATACTCCATACTGCCTGATAGAGGTTGGACTAATTTACATTCCTACCAGCAGTGTGTCAGTGTTCCGTTTTCCCCATATCCATGCAAATATTTATAGTTTTCTGACTTTTAAATAATGGCCATTCTTGTGGGAGTAAGGTGTTGTCTCATTGTGATTTTAATTTGCACTTCCCTAATGATGCGATGTTGAATATTTTTTCATATGTTTTTGACCATTTGTGTATATTCTTTTGAAAAATGTCTGTCTGTGTCATTTGCTCACTTTTGATTAATTAGCATTTTAATTAGGACCCATGTATTTATTTTGTTTTGTTAAATTTGCTTTTGGGGTCTAAGTCATGAATTATTTTTCCAGGCCGGTGTCAAGAATAGATTTCCCCAGGTTATCTTTATAAATAACCTAGAATTTTTATAGTTTCAAACTGTAGATTTAAGTATTTGATTTATCTTGAGTTGATGTTTGCCTATGTTGAGAGACAAGGATCAAGTATTGTTCTTATACATGTGGCTAGACAGTTTTCTGAACCCCATTTTAAAAATAGGTGTCCTTGCCCTATCTTATGTTTTTGAGTACTTTGTCAAAAATCAATTGGTTGGTTGTAGGTATTTGGCTTTATCTCTGGGTTCTATTCTGTTCCACTGGTTTATGTGTCTACTTTTATACCAGTACCATGTTGTTTTGGTAACTGTAGCCTTCTAGTATAATTTGAAGTCTAGTAGTGTGATGCCTCCAAATTTGGTCCTTTTGCTTGGAATTGCTTTGAACTATTTGGGCAATTTTTTTTTTTTTTTGGTTCTATAGGAATTTTAGGACTGTTTTCTCCAATTCTGTGAAAAATGACGTTGGTAGATTGATAGGAATTTCATTGAACCTGTAGTTTGCTTTTGGCAATATGGTGATTTTCATTATATTAATTCTTCTAATCCATGAGCATGGAATTTGGTGCCATTTGTTTGTGTCATCTACGATTTCTTTCAGCACTGTTTTATGTCTTTAATTCCATTTATATGATGTATCATGTTTATTGGCTTGCCTATGTTAAACCATCCCTGCATTTCTGCCATGAAACCCACTTGAACATGCTGTATTATCTTTTTGATAAGCTATTTGATTTACTTAACTAGTATTTTGTTAAGGATTTTTGCATTTAAGTTCATTGGGGATATTGGTTTCAAGTAATGAATTAGGGAGGATTCTCTCTTTCTCTATAGTTTTGGTAAGATGGTCACCAATTCTTCTTTGAATGGCTGGTAGAATTCAGCTGTGAATCCATCCTGCCCTACACTTTTTTGTTGTTTTGGGAAATTTTTAAATTGCTGATTTATTGTCACTGCTTGTTATTGATCTGTTCAGAGTTTCTATTTTATTTATTTGACCTAGGAGGATTGTATGATTCCAGAAATTTTTCAATTTCCTCTAGATTTTTTAGTTCGTAGTAGTCTTGAATGATCTTTTGCATCTCTGGAGTCAGTTAAAATGTCTCCAGTTTCATTTCTAATTTAATTTATTTGGCTTTCTCTCCCCTTTTGTTGTTTAATCTAGCTAATGGTCTATCAATTTCATTTATCTTTTCAAAGAATCAGCTTCTTTTATTGATGTTTTGTATTTTTTGTTGTTTCAATTTCATTTCATTCTGCTAGGTTCGTTGTTATTTCCTTTCTTCTGTTAGCTTTGTGTTTAGTTTGACCTTGTTTCTCTAGTTCCTTGATTTGTGACATTAAGAGGTCAAGTTGGGATATTTCAGACTTTTTGATGTAAACATTTAGTGATATAAACTTTCCTCTTAGCACTGCTTTTTCTATAACCCAGAGGTTTTGATAATTTGTGTCTCTATTATTATTCATTTCAAGGATATTTACATTTCCAACCTGATTACATTGTTAACCCCCAAATGTTTCAAAAGCAGATTGTTTAATTTTCATATATTTGTATAGTTTTGAAGGTTCCTTTTGTAGTTGACTTCTAGTTTTATTTTACTGTAGTCTGAGAAGATACTTGATATGATTTCAATATTTTAAATTTTATTGAGACTTGTTTCTGACCTATCATATGGTCTCTTTTGGAGAATATCCCACGTACTTATGAGAAGATTGTATATTCTGCACTTTCTGGATAGAATGTTCTGTACGTATCTGTTAGGTCCATTTGTTTTATTTATTTATTATTATTATTATTGAGACAGAGTCTTACTCTGTCACCTAGGCTGGAGTGAGGTAGCATGATTTCAACTCACTGCAACCTCCTCTTCCTGGGTTCAAGTGATTCTCCTGCATCAGTTTCCTGAGTAGCCAGGATTACAGGTATGTGCCACCATGCCCAAGTAATTGTTGTATTTTTAGTAGAGACAGGATTTACCATGTTGGGCAGGCTGGTCTTAAACTCTTGGCCTCAAGCGAGTGGCCTGCCTTGGCCTCCCAAAGCTCTGGAATTACAGGCATGAGCTACTGCCCCTGGCCTCCATTTGTTTTAGAGTGTAGTTTAAGTCCATTGTTTCTTTGTTGAGTTTCTGTATCCATGATCTGTCTAGTGGTGTCAGTGAAGTCTTGAAGTTTCCCACCCCTTTTGAGTTTATATCTTTTTTCTGAGGTCTGGTACTAAATGTTCTCCAGTCTTAGGTGCATATAAATTTAGGTTTGTAATATCTTCTTGTTGTATTGGTTCATTTATCATTATACAATGATCTTCTCTGTCTTTTTTTTTTTTCTGTTGCTTTTAAGTCTGTTTTGTCAGCAGTAAGAATAGCTACGCTGCATGCTTTTGGTTTCCATTTGCATGAAATATCTTTTTCCACCCCTTCACCATGAGTTCATATAAATCCTTACATGCTATACATGTCTCTTGAAGACAACACATACTGGGTTTCGGATGTTTTTCATTTATTCTGCTATTATGTGTCTTTTAAGGGGAGCATTTAGGCCATTTACAGTCAAGGTTAATATTGAGATGTGAGGTATGTTTTTAGTTATCATGCTAATTGTTACTTAGATACTTGTTTTCCTCGTTTTATTATTATTTTGTCAACCCTGTGAGTTTTATGCTTTCAAAAGGTCCTATTCTGGTGCATATAAACCTTATGTTTCAGGATTCTGAACTCCTTTTAGCATTTTTTGTAGAGCTAGTGTGATAATGACAAGTTCTTTTAGCATTTGTTTTTCTGAAAATGACTTGATTTCTCCTAAATTTATAGAATTTTGTTTTGCTGGATACAAAATTCTTGGCTAACATTATTTTATTTATGGAGGCTAAAGACCTAACTCCAATTCCTTCTGGCTTACAAGATTTCTGGTGAGAAGTCTGCTGTTATTCTCATAGGTTTTCTTTTGTATGTTACCTTGTGCTTTTATCTCCCTGCTCACAGAATTGCTTACTTCATGTTTAACTTTAAATAGCCTGATGACTATATGCCTTGGTGCAGTCGTTTTTGTGGTGAATCTCTCAGGAATTCTTTGAGTTTCCTGTGTATAAAATATCTAAATCTCTAGCAAGACCAGATAATTTTATTTTTGTTTTTTCCTCAAATAAGTTTTCTGAATTTTTGCTTTCTTTTCTCCATCAGAAACACCAATTATTTTTAGGTTTGGCCATTTTACATAATCCCATATTTCTGGGAGACTTGTTCTATTTATTTATTTATCTATTTATTTTTTGTCTGATTAGGTTAATTTAAAATCCTGGTCTTCAAACTGTGAAATTCTTTTTTCTACTTATTCTAATCCATTGTTAAAAATTTTGACTACTTGTTATAATTCCCTAAATTTGTCTCTTATTTTCAGATGTTCTGACTGTCCTTCCCTTACAGTATCTATCTCTTTTGAAAATATTTTATTCATATCCTGAATTTTTTCTTAAATTTCTTTATATTGTTTTTCACCTTTCTCTGGTATCTCCTTGACTAGCTTAACAATCAACCTTTTGAGTTCTTCATCTGTTATTTCAAAGATTTCATCTTGATTTGGACCCATTGCTGGAGAGTTCATGTGATCTTTTGGGGGAGTTATAGAATCCTCTTTTATTGTATTACTAGAATTATATTTGTGCTTCATTCTCATTTGGGTAGATTATTCTTTCTAATTATTCTTGAATTTATTTTCTATTTGACTTTTTAAAAAATTATATATTTTTCTCTCTTAAGAATATGACTTTAATGTTTATAGTGTATTATGCCTAAATATGGCTTTCAGGAGTAAATACTCTGTATGATAGCTTTTTCAGATTCTGGTTGTAGTTGCTATGTGCTTGGTGTGTGAGCAAGTTCACTGTTTCCTATGAAGTTGAAATGGCAGAGATCTCTTGAAGCTTACTTTGTTCCCCTGTTGTGTTCACTTTTTAAATTTATGTATTTTTTCCCCAGTATTTTGTTTACTGTGTTGAATAGTTCAGGGAGGATGTCCCTGTGTAGAAACTAGTTGTGACTAAAGCAGGTGGGTAAATGCAAAGGCCAATGCTGAGCCAAGGTCCCAGCCTTGACAGAGGTGGCTGAGGGAGCTCTCAGTGAAATGCACTGAGGTCTTATCACGGGGAAGGGTGGGAGCCACCTTAGCTCCCCTGCCAGGTCAGCTGGAAAGTGATCCACCTCCTGGATACATTCTTGACCCAGTGTTCCAGCTAATTGGATCAGATAGTATCCTCTTTTCATCCGCAGGAATGTTGATGTTCCAAATAGAAAGGAACCGTAACTCTACCTCTCATGCATGCCTGAACCTGGAGGGGGTTTCACTTGTGAGTGGAGTGTCTTTCCAGAAACAATAAAGTGGTCTAGAAAGGCTGTCTATAGGCGCACCCATTCTGAACTTCCGTGGAAGAAGTCCAAGTTGTATCTGCAATGGTTGACATCAGGGTAAAGAAGTTCCTTTCTTCAAGACTCTTCACAAGCACCAGAGCTACATGTCTGCTGGGGTAGAGCTGCAGACTTTCCCTGCTTAAGCCCAGCACTGCAGCTTTGCCTGTGCTGAAATAAATTTCCTGTCAGTGGAAAGATCTGAAACTCATGGCCTACCATTCAGATTATTTTGTTCTATAGAGTGTTCACTTGATGTGTCTCATCCCCCCTTCCCTTAGGAGAAACAATCCCTGAGAACCAGAGGTTTAGCCTCTCAGTGGGGCTGACCCTCCAGGCTGGTACTGGGGAATGTCTGCAAGGTATCCAGTAATGTGACCGGTTCTGATGGGGGTGGCAGGGGAGTGACATAGACTCTGTGAGATTCTTTGGTTGTAAATAGCCATACTGTGTTGGCTTTCTCAGATGTTAGTTGTAGTAGTAATGAACTTGCCATGTGGACAGACTCAAGACCTTCTGGTTAGCTAGGGTGATGCAGGCAATGATAGCTGAGGTCATGCACAAGTTTTCTCCTTCCTGACTGCATTTATTCTACCTGTAGATGCTGTATTAGACTATGTTCGTTGGTCTCTAGCCGAGAGTTGATGCTTGCAAAAGAGCACCAGCTGCCATAGAAGCAGTGTGATTTGTGTTTGCCTTATATTACCCAGGGATGTACTCTGATTTCTCTCAGAAGTTTCTATCCTTTATATTAAGCTATGAGAGTGGGTGAAAGGACAAATCCAGGTGAAGCCTGGGTCAGGCAGGTCCGTACTCTGGCTCTTCACATATGGGTACGTGAGACCCTTATGGGAGTTGGCAGTGGTTCTCTGGCCACTGGGGTAATGTTCCAGGAAGGAATGTAGCTGCATCTGCTGCACAGAAGAGTTCATGTAGGGAGTGGGGAGTATCAGGTGATGGTAAGCTTCATCCAGCTCCCATGCGCTTGACAAGACAGGACTCTCACCTACAGTGTTCACTAACGGCAGCTAGCTGAATTCCAAGCCAAGCCATCAACGCTCAGAACTCAAAAGTGTCCCAGGCAAGAAGACTTTCCTTTAGAGACAGAAAGTGTGGCTTTCAGGCCATACCCTTCCCCTTCTCTGCAAAGCCCGGGTACCCAGCTCCCGTGCCATGGCTGCAGCCCACTTCCCACTTGCCCCCCAGTTCTGGCCAAGTGAGTTTGTCCTCATTGAAGATTGTATTTTACATTTTAGTTGGGAGTTTATTTCAACCTGCAATTGCTGCCTGAGTTAGTATGGGGACTTCCACAAGTTCCCCGGTGAGTAGAATCAGGAATGGCTTTCCTCAATCCACACTGGAGACTGGGAATGTGTGCAGGGATCTTCCTGATGCTTCTCCTACTTTTATATTTCTCACTGCTCTCTATATCAATTCCAGCATTGAGCAGGGTTGAGGCCTTCCACAGTGGGCTGGATTGCCTGGTTACCTGGTGAAGGTCTTATGTTCCCCAACCAAGGGACTTACAGTTTCCACCAGGTTCATGATGTAGGTTGCAGCCTGCTGCTTCTTTCAAAGGATCTGTGATTTATTTCCATTTTCCTGTTAAATTCCTGCGTTACTTCTTGTGAAAAAAGTTACACAATATGACTCTCTATACACGATTTTGTCTTTTCACATGGGAGAGAAAGGCTAACACTGATTCCAATGGGTCGTCCTGGAAAAAAAAAGCATCGTAATATTTTCAAAAGGTATCCAGTTATCTATGGATATACATAATATTTTCTATAAATATATGCAAAAAAATAAACATAATTCCCTAATGAAATCTAAAACCAGTCTGATATATTATTAAAAATTCAAGTGTTAATATTTGCTATGGAATCACAAGCCCAGTAAATATTTGGGAGAACTTATCATTCATATTCTCCTTTGTGTATAACACTGAACTTTTATGAAGTGTTTTATTATTAGGCATTAACTACAACATTACATTTTAATGGAACCATAAATCTTTAATTATAGTTCAATATGTTGCTGACTTAAATTTCTTTTGGACTAAAACAATTCTATTACAATATACAGTATGAAGAAGTAATTTATTTTTTCCTAAAATAAATATTCTAATTTCAAAACATAAAATAGATACATGTTGCAGCACATATCATTTTGGGGAGAATATTAGTAAGACATTATCTTTTCTGCCTAAGATAAGCATAGGTAGGTAAGCAACCTACCTCCACCTTGTATTGTTATTCACATGTGTTTTACTAACAAGAGAAAAACAGAATAGGATAAAGTGGAAAAGGAGGTAGATTTTAAAGGTCAGTGATTTCAACCACAAATAAAATCAGAATTTACTTTCATTGCATACATAGTAATTTTAACACAAGAACAAGAACACCAGCAGCAGCAGCAACAACAACAACAACAATAAAACCTCTGAATGTGCTCTATTTTATAAAAGTACCTAAAATATACATAATAATCATCTTTACATTTTATGTGTATGTGCATTTAACTCAGTTTATATAGAACCTCATGTATGTATTCATCTGTATAGTTATGTGATTTATCATATGTAACTTTTAAGAGCTATGATGGTTAAGTGCAGGTAAAATATCAGACTAATTTAATCTTAGTATTTTTAATTTGACTGTAGAAAATATATTGTAGTGAGATGGAAACTGGGTTTGAATATATCTTCACATTCAATTTCCTAGTTTTTCAAGTAACTAACTTTTCTAAGCCTCTGTATGATCTTATATTACATTGAAAAATCTTATACCTAACTAATAACAATTAATTAAATTATGGATGTACCTTGCTTGGTAACATCATCCTTGGGTCATAGTAAATATATAAATAATGGATTTTTTCTTGTCCTATTTCTATTCAAAATAATTTTATCTAAATTTATAGCAAATGCTTATTAAAAACTGTATTATGCTAAATGTTTCTTCTATTACTCACTAGTGGTGATGTCAGGTAAATATATTAAATATATTTTCTTAAAACATATTAAATATATTTA
>NW_016808832.1:1144506-1149542 GCF_001698545.2 Rhinopithecus bieti
GTTTTCATTATTGTGCATTCAGTATAGGCATGTACAGAAAAGCAGCTGCCATCTTGTTTATTTAATTAGCATTATAGGGTGATTTTTTTTTAATTTTTCTGTTTTTAGTAGTAACATAGCAAATAGCCAATGTTTAAAACGGACACAGTAGGATTAGAAAATAGTATAAACAGAGATAGTTCTATTAGCTACATAGTGAATACAGATGGTGTGGTACCAAAAACAGGTAATTGTGAATTACATTTGGGACAATAAAGGAAACAAATACAACATATTTAAAATCCTATCCATATACGTAAATTCAGTAACTAGACTGGGATGGTATTTTTTACTTAATAAAGCCTGCATCAATTACTCTAAGTCTTACTAGGGAATGCAAGGATAAACAAAAAATAAAGCCATTTCTCATGTGAAGAAATACATTTATATTTTATTAGAGAATGTCACATACTTGAAATACGTAGATCAAGCTTGTCCACCCCACAGGCTGTGGGTCTCTCATGGCCCAGGATAACTTTGAATGTAGCCCAACACAAATTCATAAACTTTCTTAAAACATCATGAGAATGATTTTTTGTGATTTTTTTGTTTTAGCTCATCAGGTATTGTTAGTGTTAGTGTATTTTTCGTGTGGTCCAAGATAATTCTTCTCCTTCCATCATGGCCCAGGGAAGCCAAAAGATTGGACTGTCCTGATGTAGGTGATTGGGAAAGGAGAAAATTGCTTTCCAAATCAAAACATAGATATTACACAGAAAGTCTGCTTTACCCATAGTTAAACTCTGCCTCTACTATACTTATACAATAATATGTAGGAAAGTAAAAAATATTCAAGAATGTTCTACAGCTACCTAAAAATAACTTGCATTTCCCTTTAAGGGTGGCCAAAACCATGTTGCCAGTGAAATAACTACTTCAAAGTAATCTCAAAATTTCAAGTGAGAAAGGACGTCCAGAAACAATATCTACTATATATATTAAAAATTAACACACCCGTGTGTGTATGAGTGCACAGGTGTATGCATAAGTGCACAAAACATTCATACCAATGAAACCCTATTTGCTGGTTTGTATTTTCCGCTGTTTGGTACTCATTATGTGTGTGTTTGTTTGTGTGTGTATGTATATGTGTGTGGGTATGTGTATGTGTATATATATATACACACATACACACACACATATGCACATCTATGTATGTATGATGTCTTGAAAGTATATATAATACTATCTTAGCATTAGATATTATAAACAGCAAAAATAAAAGTTTTTTTTCCAGAATTAATGAGGTATGTTAATCTTTACGGTGTGTTAAATTTTAAGGTGTGCTAACTAAGCCCGGATTGAAGAACAGTAGTAATCAGTCACTGAAACTGCGTCCCACGGTTTAGATAAGAATTATTTGTCCCGAAGTCTCATGTTGCAAGTTGATTGCCAGTGTGAGAGGTGGGGCCTGGTGGGAGGTATTTTGTTCCTGGGGGGAATTACTCGTGAACGGCTTGCTGCCATTCTCACTGGAGTGAGTTCTCACTCTTAGTTCCCACAAGTACTAGTTGTTGAAAAGAGCCTGGCACCTCCTCCGCCTCTCTTTTGCTTTCTCTTTCACTGTGCGAGCTGCACGTTTTGTCTCCTCTTCCCTTGCATTGTGAGTGGAAGCAGCCTGAGGCCCTCACCAGATGCAGATGCTAGCACCATGCTTCTTGTACAGTCTGCAGAACTGTAAGCCAAGTAAAACTCTTTCCCTTATATATTATCCAGGTGCAGGTATTTCTTTATAGAATACAAATGGACTAGGACACTATATTTTTATTTTAGTATAAAGATGCTCATCAAAGCCTAGGGATAAAGTTCAAGACAGAAAATAAAGAAAGACTAAATATAAATGGAATAGAAATAAAGAAAACAGAAAACTATCTATTTTGTAGGATTCATACTTTTAGAAAGTACAGTAGAAAATCTTAATATCAGGTGAATATTTACTAAATATTTTAAATGTCTTGTGTAGAATCACAAAATACACTTTGTACATCACTGCATTTTAAAACATGACAGGACAGTCTTTTTTTTTTTTTCCAAAACGGTGAGAATCTATGCCACATTTATATTTTATGAAGAATTATATGAAAAGTGAAATTTTAGTCTGTCAGCCAGATGATTTGTCTGCAAGATGCCAGATTGCTGCCTGCTTAATAATAGTTGCATTATTAACTGTATTTTTTTTTTTTACTCACAATTGGCAAAATGCAGAAAGAAAAGTTATTCAATGTAACTCTTTAACTTGAAGAATTGAATGGTATGCCATTTCTGACAACAGAGAAGATCCTCGTTTTCATAAAAAATATTCGTTTTAAGGACAGAATACCAAAGTTCAAAATGCATGTGTGGTATAAGTGTTCATACTATTGTAACCCTTTCACTTTTTATTGCTTGCAGAATATATTTTCAGATTCAATATTTCACCTATCTGCTACTGTTTCTATCAATGTACAAAAATCTGAAGAATATTTATATTGAATGTTTTAAGTACAGAAGTTTTACAATGTTCTTTCCAGAAATTTGATTGTCAAAGTAACTTAGACAAGCTGATAGTTCATGTATTTGTACAAATCATATTACAGATTTACACAAATATTAAGACATTTAATGAGAATTTGCACTGAGTACCCCTGGAGCTACCATAAAAGCCTAGTTGTTTAACATTAACTATGTTAATATATTTCATAAGCACAATACAATAATTAAATTCTTATAAACTAAAAACTTTTTTATCTTTGAGATGAGAGCAATTTGTGCAGAGACTTTTTGTTGTTTTATTTTTTTCATAATTTCAACTTTTAGATGTGGGGAGTACATGTGCAGGTTTGTTACTGGAAAATGGATGAATCCCATCACCCAGGTACTAAGCATCTACTTAGTTATTGGTTTTTCACCCCTACTTCAGCCTCCGTCTATGAGTTGCCAGTACCTATTGTTGTCATCTTCATGTCCATAAGTATCCCTAGTTTAGCTCCCACTTACAAGTAAGAATATGTGATATTTGATTTTATGCAGACTTTTTAAATAGACTTTATATAAACATGGAATTTAAAAAGTAGTCAAGTAGAGTTAGGTTAACAGATTCTTAAGATTTTTTTTATGAATGTATATTTGAATAAATATGAATTTTCTGTGCTTTTTTCTCTTTTATGCACATAATATTCAAATACTGCACACAGTAATTACTGAAGTGGTTTTTGCTGCTTGTCATCTAATATGTACAGACTCATAAATGCTGTATGAAGTTTGCTACCTGTCAGCTTTTCCTTCCAAATAAAACATTTTAATTATTCAGAAAGTTTTATTATTAAAACAAGGCACAGCCACAGCTTTCTCCCCTCCTCTCTCTTTTCTTCTCATGGGTAAAATATATTGGCTTCAGTTTCAAAAGTGAAACTGCAGTGACTTCTGCAGGCCTGGAATACACAGTTTAAATAATACAATGAATTTCAAATATTAATATTACTGGACTCATAGATAAAGTATATGAATGATAAACTGTTTTAAAAAGTGATGTTGGTATTTATAGATTTTGAGATACTGGCTTATATTTCTCGAAAAATTACAAATCTAAAATATTGCCTTTATTTCCTCAAACTGTTACATTTTCAGCAGTTATATTCTGAAATCCAGACCTTTCCCAGTCTCTTTTAAACTATTTTATCAATCCATTCCTATATTTTCTTCTCAAAACTAACTTATTTCTATATTATTTATAATTTTTCCCACTCTGTTCAGCTAGTAACTCAGTAATGACTTTTGCTGAATTGTTAGAGCTATGTTTGCTAAATAATTCTACTCAATCATAGTCTAACAACTTTCCATTACCACACAGAATTTTAAATCAAGGGTATTTGATCAGTATGATATATGACTTTTAAAATAAAAATACTACTTAAAATAGAAAACAGAATATTAGACAGAGACATTATAAGTGTATGTTGACCATTAATATTATTATGTAAACATTTTTTTCTTCAAAATAATTTCTTGAACATACCTCAAATATATTCTGGGTAGTGCATTAAGGTGCATAGAATTATTTCTACCTCTAGAGAAAATGAAGAGAGTAGTACCACTCTATAAAGAGACTACGGAAAGGAGAATTTTGTATGTAAATATTTCAATTCACATGTGTGTATGCTTATATAGATTTACTATGTATTTCTATACACAGTCATTGTATTCATCACTTTTTAAAAATTATACTTTAAGTTCTAGGGTACATATGCACAATGTGCAGTTTTGTTACTTATGTATACATGTGCCATGTTGGTGTGCTGCACCTGTTAACTCGTCATTTACATTAGGTATATCTCCTAATGCTATCCCTCCCTTCTCCCCCAATGCCATGACAGGCCCTGGTGTGTGATGTTCCCTGCCCTGTGTCCAACTGTTCTCATTGTTCAATTCCCATCTATGAGTGAGAACATGTGGTGTTTGGTTTTCTCTCCTTGCGATAGTTTGCTGAGAATGATGGTTTCCAGCTTCATCCATGTCCCTACAAAGTACATGGCATCATCCTTTTTCATGGCTGCATAGTATTCCATGGTGTATATGTGCCAAATTTTCTTAATCCAGTCTATCATTGATGGACATTTGGGTTGGTTCCAAGTCTTTGCTATTGTGAATAGTGCCGCAATAAACATACATGTGCATGTGTCTTTATAGCAGCATGATTTATAATCCTTTGGGTATATACTCAGTAGTGGGATGGCTGGGTCAAATGGTATTTCTAGTTCTAGATCCTTGAGGAATCGCCACACTGTTTTCCACAATGGTTGAACTAGTTTACAGTCCCACAAACAGTGTAAAAGCGTTCCTATTTCTCCACATCTTCTCCAGCATCTGTTGTTTCCTGACTCTTTAATAATCACCGTTCTAACTGGTGTGAGATGGTTTCTCATTGTGGTTTTGATTTGCATTTCTCTGATGGCCAGTGATGACGAGCATTTTTTCATGTGTCTGTTGGCTGTTTGCATGTCTTCTTTTTTTTTTTTTTT
>NW_016808832.1:1156558-1166905 GCF_001698545.2 Rhinopithecus bieti
TTTTTTTTTTTTTTTTTTTTTTTGGTGACTCTATACAAACCTGTCAGCTTTCCCAGTAAGATGAAAAAATGATCCTAATTTCCCAGTAAGAACAAAAAATGATCCTAGGTGCAAGTGTTGGCTTGGTCTTTGGTCAAGTTCGTACATGAATCAATATTTCAATGGTTACCAGCCAAATTTATGCTGAAGAAGAATGCTTAGGTTTTGAGCATCTTACAATTTTGTATCCAGCTTAAAAGATTAGAGTATCAGTCAGTCTGTGATAGCATTTCTTTTCTATTGTTCGCATACTCGGTGTTTCTTGCCCTTGGTATGTGGTAGAGCTTACTTCACTGAGCCGCTAAGGAAAAAACAGCAGTCTCTCTGAAGATAAATTCATTCTGTGGAAGTCACCCTAGAAAGTGATGGAATGTTTTGGATGTTTCATGAAGGATTTTGTTTTCTTCTAATATATATTTTATTTCATGCTAATTTAGTTTTACATCTATCTTGGAAATAGCCATTTACTGGCACTTTTATTACTTTTCAATTTGTATTATTTCCCTGGTGTCACTTATTTCATATTTGACTTAATTTACCACTACATTGACTGTGAGGCCACCCCAGCATAGTCATTTACACTATGACTGTTTTGTTGGCACATATTGGCAATACTCCTAAGCAGTTAATCCGCCAATTCTTTATATAAAACACAATAGAAATATTACACAAATATTGCTATAAGTGCACTCATACATTGTCTGTATTGAGAGAATTACAGGGAAGATTTACCAAATCCAGTTTTTTAATCACTGTCTGCGAAGTAAATAAGCAATTCTTTTAGAATCTGAGGTACATGCATAGGTTTGCTATACAGTTAAATTTCATGTCATAAGGGTTTGGTGTACAGATTATTTCATCACCCAGGTAATAAGCATCTTCTGATCATTAAATTTGTTTAAAAAACCCTCATATCTACTCAATAAAAAGAAGAAAACTACCAAGCTAAATTCAGTGTAACATTCTAAACTCTTAATGACCAATAATGTAATTATTAAATTGTTCAACTAAATTTACATAAAATAATTGTTTCCTTTTTCTCTTGGTTTTTCTTCCACCTACTCTCCTACATCTCCAGTCTCCATATTTCATACACTTTTTTTCTTCCCCATCTGTTCTCACTCTTTACTTCAGTCTCTTCTCTTTCACTCTCCTCTACTGCTATATTTTTCTTCCTTACTTTCCCTTCACTGCCTACTTACATAAGCATCATTATTTTCATATTCGTATTTACTTCCAAGACATTGAACTATTGTATATCATGTTATGCCATTCAAGGATCATTTCACAATGTTAATTATTTCTTATTTCTTATGGATATGGATTTTGCTGCCATAACATAAAACCTCAAGGACATCTGGTGTATATTTCTTATTACAGTCCCAGTAGTAGGGAAGGCAAATCTGTAGTTAGTATTGATTTAAAAAGATATTTCTGCTAGTTGTAATTTCCTCTTCCTAGTGGTATTTTAAGATTCTCCACTACTTCCTTGTTACATTGATTACCATATTATTAGAAAACAAGTATTTTGAATTTTTAAAACATTTACTGGTGACAAGTATGAATGTGAGAAACACAAATTTTCAAAAGTTAATGTATTTTACAAAATGCAAATATTTCATGTTTTGATCCAGAAAATCTCTACATATATTTATATTGTTCGTTCACCTTATAATAGGGTGAAGTTAAACAACAAACAAACAAAAACAAGCAACAAAATACCCAGAACCCAGAAAACACTGTCAAAAATAACTTCAAGCACTAAGGACATCTCAACTTCATAGCTTTCTTACTATTCCCTTCTCATTTTATTAATATCAGTGTTTACATCTGTCTAGAGAGAACTTACTGATTCTATAATCTAAAAGTATATAAAATACATTAGTTTTGTCAGCTAATAAATGAATGTCTACTTGCTTTACATAGTTCTATCAGAACTTTTAGCCATCTATTTTTAACTACATTTTACTCCTACTCAACATAAAAATTAATCAACAAATATTTAATAAAGTTTGCCATATATGTGTGCTATATTCCTTGTTATTCAATAAAGTCAATATCTAAAGTATATCTCAATATGTATTTCTCTATAAAGAGTCATATTGGGAAGAGGAAAAAATATTTAAAACAAGTGAACATGGAAAGTATTTATTTTCACCTTAATATATGGCAGCCTAATAATTAAGCACTTTGCTGTCAAATTAAATTCTGTAAATAGACAGAGTTGGCCTTAGATTATCTCTGATAATGATACTCCCTCTCCCTATATATCATGTAGAATAAACTAATGCAACAGGAGAAAATTTAAGTTGAAACAAAGAGAAATTAAAAAATAATAGAGAGAGCCTTGGCAGTCCAGAGGCATTTTTGCCAATATATTTCCTTTGTATTTAAAACCTAATTTGATTCACATTGGGATTTTTAAAATTTAACTGAATCACTCATGAATACCATCAATGAATATCATTTTTTTCTTAGATGGAATATACTAATGGAGATCCACGAATAAACACTTATGTGGAAGTAATTTATTAAGAAGCCTTTAGCAAAAATCAGGAGGGTAAGAAAATTGGGGCAAGATGCTAAAACAAGCAAAGTCCTCTAAAGGACAACTTTAGTTCCATCTTGCAGAGGATTTCTGGGCTAACAGTAAATACCAACTCAGAGCTGTTTTAACAGGAAAAGAGGAGTGGGAATATTTATATGCCACAAACACCCATCAGTCATTGAGTTACAAAAGGGAAAGCAGATGCTGGCTCTCCATGGAAGAACCAGTGAATTGTGATCAGGCCGACTTAGAGCAAGACTTTGGTAAGAAGATGCAGTCACTGACTCTTAGGAGTGCAAGCACACCAGTACCCAATGTGCCTGGAAATGGGAAATGGTAAAGGGATCAGAAGCGATATGCATGGACTACAGTGAGCTTTAGTTTTTGCAAAGGAAAGAGTAGTCTCCAATTCTGTATTATATGAACCTTATTTTAGCTGAAGTACAGATGTCAATGATACCTTATTAAACTAGAATAAATTTCACCTTTTTATGTGTACATGCTGATGAATTTTGTCAATTAAATATAATCACTTTCACAACATTCATGTTATAAAACATTTCCAGCTAATTAAAGTGTATCTGACTTTTTTTGTAGTTCTTACTTCCTCTTGCCTCCTCCACCACCACTAGGGACCACTGACCTCCTTTCTGTCCCTATGGCTCTATGTTTTCTATACTTGCATATAAACCATATCATAACACTTATTCTTTTGTGTTTCATTTTTTAAATATTGCATAATATGTTTGATATTAATTCATGTTTTTTAATGTATACATATTTTGTTTCTTTTTGTTGTTGAGTAATACCCTGTGGAATGAGATATCACAATTTATTTATTCACCAGTGGATGACTACAACATTGTCCATTTCAAACAGAGATCTCTGAGCATTCCATTTGTTCTACATTGAGGTACTGCCCCTCACAAGAGGGGCATTAGCTGTGGGGGTCTGCCTGCAGGCCGTGACCTAAATGACGGATGAATAAAACGTACACTGACACACAGATATTCTGTTTTGCCAGTCCTGCAGAGTGTCTGACCGCCTATACACCAAGAGAGGTTTGTCACTGAGGCCAGCCCTGAGCAGCTTGCATGCCAAGCATTTATTCAGTATACAGTTAACAACAGAAGCTTTGAGTAAACACACTTGTGGATAATTAACATGGTTAAGAGAGTAGTTCTCCAAATGATTAAAGCTCAGGTTTCTGGGTCTAGAGTAAATAACATTAGGGGACAATTTCCCTGGTCGACCTCCCCGCCACTCCCCAGAGGGCCATTTAGCTTAAAGGTTAGTTAATGGAGGTAGGCTTAACAGACTTAACTGTAGAAGCCTCTATTGTCCCTAGTATTTACCCTATGACCTAATGCTCTATGGTAAGAACCGGCTGCCTTCAGCCTGCTCAATTATTATAAGCTATGTAACCTTTCAGCCTTCCAAAAAGGTGTGTGACTATTCCCTATCACTTTCCCTAATATTTCCCCTTAATATTTCTGCCACCATCCTAAGTGAATCCCAACACTGCCTTCTTGCTAATTGTGAGTAATGTCAGGTGTTTTGATCTGAGCAAATCTGGTAACTGTGTAGTATTATCCCATTATAGCTTAATTTGCATTTTCTGGATGACTAATGTTGCAGGACATATTTTTATATGCCTCTTGGCCATTCACAAATATTCTTTTGTGAGTAATCTATTCAAAATCATTTGTTAATTTTTCAGAAGAAAGTACTATTTTCCATAAAAATATTAAGTTGTCTTAGCACTGTTTATTGATATGACTATATTTGCTTTATTTATTAACTTAGAATTGGTTAAATAAGTTCAGCCTATAAGTCTGAGTTTATTACTGCACTTTCTAATGTCTTTCGTTGATCTGGCATTACCGCTATGCACACTGTCTTTGGTGAGTGTTACATTTTCAAATGCATTGTGTTGTTTTTGATTATTCAAAAATGGCAATTAACATGTTTCAAATTTTTTTCAGATATTCTATATATTTACTTTTTATCTCTTTTGCTAACAATTACTTATAGATGGAGTCCCCTTTGTGACTACGAATGAATTCATTCCACTATTAGCCTTCAATCTTTCTTCAAGAAAGGAAAGATATTATCTCCATATTTCAGAAAAGGATAAAACTTTTATGGGGAAATATCTCCAGTAAAAACGTCAGCTTTATCTATTTCAAATTTAGATTTTCAGTTTTTACTTATCTGTCTTGAAGATTTAGTACTAGGCTTTTTAAGATTGTCGATTCTTTTTCATGAGTTTACTCTTTCCTCATTAAGACTGTTTTTTCTCTGTGTGTTAATTCTCCTTTGAACTCAAAGTCTCTTTTGTCTGATAACAATATAGTCAATAATGTAATCCTGTTAACTTTGTATTTGTGTTTTCCGGCTTATGATTTTTTATCCTTTTACTTTATCACTATCTTTTTTATATATTTAAATTGCAAATATTATAAACAGCATATACATCCATCTTGCTTTTGGATCAAGACACAAAATGCACATTATTGAAGTGTACAGTTCATTTAAGTGTAAAGCAATTATTGATATTATTACATTTAACTCTACATTCTTTTATATTTGTCTCACTGATTGTTATTTTTTATTTTTTGTCTCTTTCCACTTGCTTTAAGATTGGTTGAATTTACCCTAATTTTTCCATTTAATCCCCCATTGGCTTTACCACCTCGCTTGTGTGTTTGTTTAGGAGTCTTTTTTATTGGTAGATTGGCAATCAAATTAAAGTAAATCAAATTGTAACCCAGGATCCTTGGGTTTTGGTATGCAGTGTGAAAAGTAACCACTTGCAAATGTTGTAACTTGAGTTCTCATTGTTTCAAAAGTTCTAGGAAAAGCTCAGCCCCAGAAAAAACAAAAACTGATTGGATCCAGAGATGCCTGAGTTGTAGATGAACTCTGGCAAACATTCCTCTTTATCTTACTAAAATCTCTGCCAAGGATGAAGCTTATGGCCATTTTCTATACCTGGGACATATATAGAACCAAGATCCATGACAGCGGCTGCACTGCCTTTACTCCAATTCTGCATATAATGACTCAGCTAATTAGACCAATAAAAGCCCTGTTTTCACCTTTGTTCAAGATGGCATTGCTCTGACATCCACACCCAGTTTTCTCCTTACTTGTTGCAAGTAATAAAATCCTCTTGTTAAATCCTCATTGGTTGTGGTCATTGTACTGCCAAGCAATCAGAATCAATTTATGAATCCGTAGGAGGATAAAATACAGATATAAATCCATTGAAAGACATTTCATTAATATTAACTTTGCACATACCCTGAATCATTTTTTGCTCATCTGCAGCTAAGACCAGTCGTCTGCCTGGAGCCACAGGCAATCCCAGAACAGGCATTTGGAGGCTTAGTAATCCTCCTCTCCTTTTTAATTCATTTTGTTTTTTCTCTTATTCTTTTGTCTCTATACTCTCCAACTTTTATGTGTTTCATTGACTAAACTAAGCTTTTCTTGAGCTCCGTAGGTTTGATGAAGTTGTCCTTCTGGCATGTTTTTGCCAGCTGTCATGGCTCATAGTGCAATTTAAGCCTCTGTTGCACACTATTGTAAATCCAGGTAATGAAAGCCACAAACTTCTCACAAGCACTATGAAGCTGACATCTGTCAAGATAAATACTGTGCACTCAGCAAGGAGGAGATGGTTTAGATGGCTAGCACAGTTAACCTTGATATTTGAGAATGCTTTAGATGCTTGATCAAAGTAGGGGAGTGTTGCTTAGTGGATATTATGTAAAATGTGTAGGTTAGTATTATGTCCTTAGTAAGTAGTAGTTTAAGTTTTTAAGAACATGTTTGTATTGTGCAGGAAAAGATATTATATTTTATTATAATATTTATGCATATTCTTTTAATAAAACACACATATATGAAAGTATAAGGAATATCACAATTATTTCTTCCATTAAAAGCCTAATGATGCTATTTATGGATACTTACATCTTTTAAAATTTTATATTGAACAACATATGCAAATTTGTTTTATTTTCAGTAAAATTTATGTCATAAACGTTTCCACAGTCGTCATGTAAATTTAAAATCTAAATGCTAACATAAAGTTATCCCACTGCTTTCTCTTTTTGCTGACAGAGTTCAAAGAGTGCTTTTATGATGATGAATACAACAATGACACTAAGTACTAAAGCTGACAACTTTCTGCAGGTCAGACCATGTGCTAAATGATTAATATGTATTATCTCATTTAATCATAACACCCTATCAGCTTTATCATTACATAATATCATACATATATAATATAGATATGGCCAATATTTTATTATTATACTTTCTAAATTTTGTAGACAACGAAGCCAAAGATTAGAGGAGTGAAATAAAATGGTCAAGACAATAAAGCCAGTAAGAGAAATAGCTGGCACTTGAATACAGTCTTATAAACAGCCACAGAATTATTTATTGTAATATCCCACCATATCTAGCACTATGCAAGTGATAGTGTATTGGTCCATTCTTACATTGCTATAAAGAACTATTTGAGACTGGGTCGTTTATGAAGAAAACAGGTTTCATTGACTCACAGTTCCGTATGGCTGGGGAGGCCTCAGAAACCTTACAGTCATGGCAGAAGGAGAAGGGGAAGCAAGGCACAAATTTCCTTGGTGGAGCAGGAGAGAGAGAGAGTGATGGGGGAAGTGCTACACTTTCAAACAACCAGCTCTCCTAGGAACTCACTCACTATCACTAACCCAAGAACAGAGAGGGGGAAGTCTGCCCCATGATTCAGTCACCTGCCTACAGGCCCCTCCTTCAACACTGGGAATTACAATTCCACATGAGATCTGTGTGGGGACACAGAGCCAAACCAAATCAGACAAGGAAATGAAGATGCATTTTTAGTCATAACTCACGGGTAGGAGATTTTCCTGTTTTTCATCCCAATACCTTGATATATACAGAGATCACTGTAGAAACAGACGAATGCTAGTTACTATGAAAAGAAAATGGTTGATTATATAATAAAAAGACAGTCTTCAGTCATTCCTTTTGAGCATACAGAAGAAATAATAATAATAATAAAAACCTGCTTGTACCAAGGTATAAACAAAAGCTTGGAAATAACAATTCCAAAAGAATTATATGTGCTTTCTTCACCAGACAGCAAAACACTGAAGATCAAGAGCAGACAGAAGAAACACTATTGTTATAACCATGCTTTTATTATTATTTCTTAAGAAAGAAAATACTGAAAACTGATTTTGGAAATCACCACTTATGCTTTATAAAATCTTTCCAAATACATATATACTAATTGAGGCACACGTTAAATGTATGTGAGTCTTTTTTGTATACTTCTGCGTTTACTTTTAGGTAATTACTAAATTCATATGTCTTAAAAATTCTGCTCATTTTTGTAAAGAGATTGGGAATAAAAGAAAGACTATGCCATCAGAGTAGAAATTGAGGTGCTCTTATCTACACAGTAGAGTATCACTCTTTTATGAGAAAAATAAGAAGTGGGGGGACAGCTAATACAGCATGCTATATTTTCTGCAAAAAGGTTAAAGAAGATTATGCAGGTATATTTGTTTAATTCCAAGTAATTTAATATTGAAATATTAACTATTGAATTTTTAAATAAAACAATACAGAAAAGAAAATACACGAATTTAGTTTTCACTTTGAGACATATTTATGCTTTATATTTCTGAAAATGAAATTCAGTACAAGGATAGAAAAGTACCATGAAAAAATGTGAAAAATAAATGTAAAATTAAGCACAAAAGTTAAACAACAAATATAACTCTATTGAATTTGTAACATTGTGTTAAACAATAAATATTTCAAGTAGCTCTAACATAGTGCCTGACTGTGTAAGGATATAACAGAATATATCTAAGAACAAAATGAACTACCGAGGCACTTTAAACTTTATTCAGTAGGTTGTTTTGTTAGCGCTAACGTTGACATTGTAATTTTTAAACTACATTAAATATATTATTTTAACCTATATTCAATATTTATAAATTTATTTAACATAGTTATCTGATAACGTATACTACAGGATAAAGAAAATAAATAAATCTATTGAGGAGATTGGGAAGTGGTTTTCATAGTATAAAAGTGTTGAATAAAATAAACTAATAAAACTTTATTGTGAAATTTGAATAAAATACAATAGTAATTATAGTTTAAAGTATTTATTTTATATATATCGAATATACATTTCAGTATATTTTTAGTATATATTTCAGTATTTTCAGTACATTTTTTGTTCTGAAATAATCTAGACACAATGACCTCCCAGGAGCTACATGTCCACATAGCACCCAGATCTTGGTTTTAGAAACCACTCTCTGATATAATAAAAAGTTGATAATTGGAGGAATAGCTGTTTCTTTGGCTGATAATGGACAATACAAAAAGTGTAAAATGAACATAATGTTCTGATCAAACAATAATGTATTTGTAGTAAAAATCGTAAGAATAAGTTTATCAACTTGTATGGAAAAGGGGCTTTTATCAATATAAAATATAATTTTTGTTCTTTGAATACTATACACCTTGCAATCTTCATTTGTTTTACAATACAAATAATAAATCAACCTTAATTTTGGTAATATACATTTGGTATATCTTTCTATTACATTTATGTTTAAGTTTCTTGTATCATTTAGTTTTAAAGCCCTCTCATGTCAAAGACATAGAGCCTTTGAGGAAAGCAAGAGGGAGTGAAATTCCAGTAGGACGACAGTGCCTTTACATTAGTAGCTTTAACCTATTCACATGCATAGTGATTTCTGGTGTGTATGAAAATATTTTATAATTTTGTTTCATGTTAATCTATCATTATTTTATTAGTTTGACCATAGATGTCATTTCCTACATTTTGATGTTTTGAGTTTTCTTTGCTTCATTTTGTTACAATTTGTAAAACTATATATTTCTACTTTGAATTTTTAGTTGAATTTCCTCCACACATTTGATCACTTTAAATTTAAATTTTATAGTAAAGCTGAAGCATGATCAGTTTTACTCACTTGAACTAGGCATTAGTATTTATTTTGTCCTCTCTTTTCTCAAATCTTTTCCCATTAATAAATGAACATGTGTCCATACATCATCACACAAAATATATTTGTTTTACCTAAGTAGTAGTTTTAACCAGAACATTTTTTAAAACACTCACTAGCTATTTAGAATAACTGATATATAGTGATACACACACACACACACATACACACACTAGTATTATTGCAGACTTATTCGTAGTACCAAATTCTTGAATAACATTATACAAGTGTCAATAAGTTTAATAATTGACAAAAATATAAGACATCAAGGATGGAATCTTTGCTGTCAATAGTGATATGTTTTGTCCACATATGCACATACTTAAAAGTCTCAATTGAGGCAATAATTAATAGCCTACCAACCAAAAAACGTCCAGGACCAGATGGATTCACAGCTGAATTCTACCAGAGGTACAAGGAGGAGCTGGTACCATTCCTTCTGAAACTATTCCAATCAATAGAAAAAGAGGGAATCCTCCCTAACTCATTTTATGAGGCCAACATCATCCTGATACCAAAGCCTGGCAGAAAAACAACAAAAAAACAGAGTTTTAGGCCAATATCCCTGATGAACATTGAGGCAAAAACCCTCAATAAATTACTGGCAAACCGAATCAAGCAGCACATCAAAAAACTTTTCCACCATGATCAAGCTGGCTTCATTCCTGGGATGCAAGGCTGGTTCAACAT
>NW_016808832.1:1169134-1185571 GCF_001698545.2 Rhinopithecus bieti
AATATATATATATATATTTTGTTAAGTGTAAAAAAAAAAGCACGTTTTAAGTAGCGTGGTCTGTCATAAAGCAGAGCTATGATTGAAGTGTAGTGATTGTACACATTGTGAATAATTTTCAAATAATCTGTACACTTTTCTTTCATTCTTTATTTTCTACTTTCCTAGGTCTTTGTTTGCAATATCTGTTTAAAAACCTTGAGCAGTTTTCATTTGCCTAAGATGTGGGTTGAAGATTACAATTTACATTCCCTTTCTAGTGAAATTTTCAATGGACCTAAAATAAATTGAAGTCTTTCTAAACTTTATCACAAATTAAGAAACTATATTTGTGTTTTGACAGTACTTACACTAAATACAATTGTTTCTGTCCTCCTCTATAAATTTAGACTAAGATAACATGTATCTCTACATAAATATCTTTGTAATCCAATTATTATAAGGCATTTACTCATCCTATGAATCATTATTCGTCCATTCATTATACATTATGAAAAAAATGGCCAGGCACAGTGGCTTATGCTTGTAATCCCAGCACTTTGAGAGGCCAAGGCGGGCAGATAACCTGAGGTCAGGAATTCGAGACTAGCCTGACCAAGATGGAGAAACTCCATCTCTACTAAAAATACAAAGTTAGCCGGGTGTGGTGGTGCATGCCTGTAATCCCAGCTACTCAGGAGGCTGAGGAGGGAGAATCGCTTGAACCAGGGAGGTGGAGGTTGTGGTGAGCCAAAATTGTGCCAATGTACTCCAGCCTGGGCAACAAGAGTGAAACTCCGTCTCAAAAAAAAAAAGAAACAATTATCATCACCAATAGATATGTAAGACATAGTATTTAACATATTTAAATAAACATATTTCAACATTTTAAAAATTCATGTATTTATTTTAAATACTGTTTCTTTAAAGAAATTATACAAATTTCAGTTATAATATTAAGATAATACTAAAATTAATATTTTCATAATTACATTTAAATGTAAAATGTAACTAGCACACTGTTGTCACATAATTTCATTGCCAGTCTTGTAGCTGAGTATACAAATGGTAACAATGGCAAAAACGAACCTAAATTTACCTGTTTATTCAAAACTCTCTAGATTTACGCTGGAAAGATCATTCCATGAGAGTCCTGGATTTTCATCAAGGTCATAACATCAACTAATTTGTAGCAATTTCCATTTACTTAAAATAAAATAAAATAAAATAAAATAAAATAAAATAAAATACACATATCTACCTTGTATTTTCAAGGCTGATGAAAATACCAGCTAAGAATTAGATAAGGAGTTAGTTAATGTATTATGAAATGTCTTCCAAGTGTCAGTTATTATTTGATACACTATACTGTACTTTTTCTCTCTATTCTTTCCTTCCATTCTACATTTCTTCAATGTTCTTCTGTTGTCTTAAATTTTACCCACTTAAGCTAGAAGTAAACAAAATAGTCTGGGGTTTGGTGGCTCATGCCTGTAATCCCAGCACTTTCGAAGTCTGAGGCGGATGGATCACTTTAAGGGAAGAGACCACCCCTCATATTGTCTTATGCTTAATTTCTGCCTCAAAGAAAAGGTAGGAGTTAAAGAAAAGACAGAAGTGAAATCCGTAGTCAGACAGTCCAGCACTGCCTTCCAGGTCTGGTAGTTAAAGATCGACCCCTGACCTAACCAGTTATGTTATCTATAGATTCCAGACGTTGTATGCAAAAGCATTGTGAAAATCGTCCTGTTCTATTCTGTTCTGATTACCAGTGCATGCAGCCCCCAGTCACATACCCACTGCTTGCTCAATCGATCACGACCCTCTCACGCGCACCCCCTTAGAATTGTAAGCTCTTAAAAGGGACAGGAATTGCTCACTGTGAGTAACTCGGTTTTTGAGACATGAGTCTTGCAGACACACCTGGCCGAATAAAGCCCTTCCTTCTTTAACTTGGTGTCTGAGGGGTTTTGTCTGCAGCTCGTCCTACTACAGCTTGAGGTCAGGAGTTTGAGACCAGCCTGGCCAACATGGTGAAACCCTGTCTCTACTTGAAAAAGTACAAAACATAGCTGGGCATGGTGGCAGGCACCTGTAATCCCAGCTACTTGGGAGGCTGAGGCAGGAGAATCACTTGAACCCGGGAGGCGGAGGTTGCAGTGAGCTGAGATTATGCCACTGTGCTCCAGCCTGGGCAACAAGAGCCAGAGACTGTAAAAAAAAAAAAAAAAAAAAAAAAATTTTAACCTACATGTAAACCAAAAACAAAAAGTCAGTGCCAGCGACTTGGTGGTGGTGGTGATGTTTTTTTCTCTAGTAATAGACACAGTGCTTGATTAATAGTAAATTCTTAATTAATACTGTATTTGACTAGAAACCAATAGGCCTGTATAGGCCTTGTTTATAGTGAAATTGACTTTGCAAAAAAAGTTATTAATGAGAAAAATTACATTAGTAAGCTAAGCTAGCACAACCACCATTTTGCCTTTCCCTTGATTAATCCTAGGCTACTGGGCCAAGCCAACTTTGGAAGTCATTCAGACTATAGTTTAAATGAGAATAGGCCTTGCCCAAAACTCCACAGCTTTTGTAAAGCTAATGGGAGGGCATCAGGCTGGGGAGAGGAGAGGAAACGGAACGCTGCTAAGGCGCAGACATAGACAATTGTCAGGCATTATTCTGGAGGGTTATAAGATATGCTACTTCCCCAATTGCTCTTGGAAAATCTTTTCAGGTTTTTGCATGTCTGCCAGGGCTCCACCTTGAAGGCTCCACATGGACCCGCCAACTTAGCTCCTATGTCCCCACCCAGAAGAGATTCAGCTCACAGGAAGACAGTTCCCACCCTCTATGATTTTATCTCCAGCCCAACCAATCAGCAGCAAACAACTGGTCACTGCCACCCCTTCCCCCAAACTGCCTTTAAAAATCCTCTAACCTATAAGCTTTGCTTGAAATGATTTGAGTGACAACGCCAATCTCCCACATGACGTGGCTGGCCTACTGTCTATAAAACCCTTTCTTGACTAAGATGCTGTGGTCTCTTTTCATGCAGCAGGCAGGAAGAACCCCTTGGGCAGTTACAATAGGCCACATTTCTACACAGGGTGTTAAAACTCAGCATTCAAAAACACAAACGACTTAACCTATAATGAACACTTATTGTGTGTCATAAATTATTCTAAGCCTTTGATACCGATAGTAAGTAGTAGAGTCAAGATTCAAACAAGCAATATGATTCAGAACCAGTTTTTTTTTCTTGTTTGTTTCAAGTTTTAATCAAAGCTTTTATATAAGATTACTTTATTCATGCATCTTCTCAATTGTTTCTTCCTTGTATTTGCCCTTTTCCTTTCCTACTTGGTGAGATTTGGCTTTCTGTTCAAGGATCTTTTTGCGGTCTTTGTCCAGTTTTAGCCCAGTGATAACCGCCTTGCTGGGGCGAATGCCTACCTGGACAGTTGTGCCATTAGCCTTTTCCCGCTGCACCCGTTCAATGTAGGTAACATATTTCTTCCTGTAAACCTGGACCACTTTGCCAATATGCTGACCTTTATAGTGTCCTCGTACAACCTGAACTTCATCATCCTTTTGGATGGGCGTGGATCGCACGTTGTACTTCTGTCTCAGCTCTTTGGAAAGAAGGGAAGACATAATCTTCCTGCGAATGTGGGAAGGTGCATTGAAATGCCTTTTGCGATTCTTGCTTCGGTTGGAAGTCACAACAGGATTAAACTTCATTTTGTCTGCTCCCGCTTCGGTGATGGCCGCAAAAGGGACGAGAGCTCAGAATCAGTTCTTAACCACTGCACAGGGCTGCTCTCTGATCTTAATTAACTGAGTGAAAATAAATTTTATGGGACCACACTAAGCCATGAAAACAGCATCCCTAATCGGTAAATTTTTATCTAAATTCTAAAGAAAACAAGAAGACAAAGATGAATATAAGTTTTGCAAATCACCTGTGGGTTTGTGAGGGTAAGTTGTACAAAGCATAGGGACAACAGACACCTTTATTTAAAGACAAGGTGTGTTACAGTAGGTAGCTAGGAAGGCACGAGCAGGGCAAGAGAGGGCTTCCCCCACCACCCAGAATGTCAGACGAGCATCAGTTGATGGTCAGGCAGCTGTTAACCGTTTCTCTAAAATAATCATTGGTCACAGTCAGTGCCAGAGAACGGCAGTCTCCCTGTCGATAGGAAAAAACCTGAAAGTGTTGATCAGCAGCTTCCTATTGGGAAGCTCAGCAGTTGAGCAGTTGAGCAAGAAGCAAAATGGCAGAGTTGAACTGGTGTATGACCTCCGGGGGACATTCAGCTGGTGAGGGAACTCCTCAGGTAAGCATGAGTACAACTCCTACAGGCACACTGTGCATCCTCCCCTCTCCAGTGCTAGGCAGGCACTGCACGTACAGGAAGCCCTCCCCCATGGAAGAGTCAGGGAAAAAGTAGCAGAAGACCCCGGAAGCATGCCAATGTATAAAACCCCAAGTCAAAAGGTCAAACTGTGCACTCCATCTCTCAAGTTGGCCACTTGGCCCTCTTCCAAGTGTACTTTCCTTCCTTTCACTCCTGCTCTAAAGCTTTTTAATAAACTTTCACTCACTTCTGCTCTAAAACGTGCCTCGGTCTCTCCTTCTCCCTTAGGTCCTTCACATTCTTTCTTCTGAGGAGGCAAGAATGAGGCTGCTGCAGACCTGCTGATAACATATTTCGGTGCCATGTAACTCTAATACTTTCCACTGCTATCAGATGTATATTAATGATGGAAGAAGACTGATGCAGAATTTAGAAAAATAAACTAAGACAGGAGCTCAACTTTGATTTAAAATAGAGTGTTGTCTTAAAGAAAAGAAAATTCTGTAAACTTTCTGTGAGGAGAAAGGACTTTGGTTTAAGGATTGTCTGGAGTAAACCTTTGTGAAATCAGGCACATTTCTTATAATCTTGGGACTTCAATTCTCACATTTATAAAATAAGAATGATAATAACTCCTTCATTAATTATTTCTAAGGATTAATAAGTAACTGCACGTAAAATGTGTACCCACTTGGCAAAACTAAATATGCACTAAAATGATAGTCTTCATTAAAGGAAAAAAAAAAAAAAAAAAAAAACTTACATTGGTGTACTGAGAGAATAAAGTGGTAAATCATCCTGAAAAGAAATTCAAAATGTTGTTCCAAAAACAACCAAAGCTCATTTCTTTCTTACGTAACAATTCCGAAGAGAGCTCCCTTTAAGAAATCTCTCTGCTCTGGGAGTTCATTAAGGGACCTAAGTTCTTTCTTTGATATGGCTCCACCATTCCATAGATTCTTCTCATCATCCAGGTTACAGCTGCCATGAAAGAGAGAGTGTATGAAAAAGACACACCCACTCTGGTAAGAGCCCTGGAATAAAAGTGGTTCCAACCATTTTTGCTTACTTTCAATTGAGCAGAATTAGTTGCATGTCCCTCGGTAAGAGGCTAAGTATACAACCATGATTCTCTTTCTTATTTTAGCTGCAATTACAATGTGAGGTTCCAGTCTGGCTCACAATCCCCTCATACCACATGCCTACTGTCCCGATCCTGTGCCATGTCTTTTTCTGATTTTTGCCTGTGATTTCCCAGTAACACATAAACACAATTTGGAAGTGCAGGAACATTAAGAGGAGCAAGAAGGGCATAATATGCCATCGGAGTGAATGGAAAAATTCTCCAGCTTTAATTCTTAAGAGAGACCATACTGAGAGGATTTCTGTATTTGTCTTAAAAGACCCCATGGCAGCAACTCTAGAGCATCCTTATGTTGAGACTCCTCCTAACTTGTGTCTCTCTCTCTCTCCCCTCCATTGCTATGCTTCTTGCAATCGGTTCTCAAGTAAACTATCTGCACACAATTATTTTTCTAAGGCTCTGCTTTTGGAAAAACCCAAGTCACGATTTTCACCATTTATTTATTAAGAGTCAACTGTATTTTCAAACCTTCTCCTCCTAGTAAAGACATTTATCTTGAACAAGAGAAAATGAAAGATGCATTAACTGTGTCTATCTTGAGCTAATTAATTAATTTATATAATTTTATACCAACTTAGATTTATCATTGTCTTTTTAACTATGACAATTGTGGATTCTTGGACACTTTATTTATGAGAATTTATAAATTTTCATTATTCTCCTACACCAATAAACAAGTATGAATACTCATCCAGTGGATTATTTTGCTTTTGAGTTTTTTCTTATTAACAGAGATATTAAGAAAATAGTAAGTGATATGTGCTCATTTTAATAATATTACATTTCTAGAGTCATTTCTAGCTTCATGTCGAGTCCATAACAATGACAAATATGATAATAAAAGAAAACCATCATGCTGATGCATAGTGAGGTTAAAGTGAGAAATTAAAGCACAAAATCAATACAAGTGTTTGTTAAAAGTTGATATTCCTGGGAGACACTACACCTCTATAAGGATGAAAAGTGTGTGGTAGCAAACCCAATTAACACATATTGAGACACATTCTATTAATTTCAGTGCTACTCCAATATCCAAGGTGGAGATGTTGTCAAAAGGGAACTATTTTCAAGTTTGCATGTATCTATTAGATTCCTGAAAAACAACATGAATTTTCACAAAAATATATCAGCTCCCCTTTCAAATCATTGTTCCTGCAGTGTCTTGTAGGAGTTATGCCAATTTTCATAGCAAGACCAATTTCTACTTGATGAATCACTTGTCTACATAGTAAGCCCTGCCAAACCATGAAAAAAATAATTACTTGTGGACAGGAAATATTCAACCGTAAATTATTTTGATTTCCCTTTACCTAAATTCAATGTTCTAATTCCTTAATTCTCAATTCATTGTATTATTACTATTTCTATTTTAGCATGTCATACGAGCTATAACTTTATTGCAAAAATATTAAATAAGCAAGTGTGTAGACACACACAGACACACAAACTACATATTCAAACATTTGTAAATCAGTAAATCATTGGCTTTGCTTACCTTACAAGCATTAGCTTGCAAACACAAAGCAATGAAAAAAATTTTATACTCTTTGAAACTGTGTAAAATTAAGCAGAAACATTAAGTAGGACATCTACCAAGTTCTTAAGTGCATACACTTTTATACCACCATTGCATTTGGTTGTGTTTCTAGTCCAAATCTAAAATTATCTGACATGACCAGGCATGGTGACTCAGACCAGGAATGGTGGCTCACGTCTATAATCCCAACACTTTGTGGGCCTAGGTGGGTGTATCACTTGAGGTCAGGAGTTCGATACCAACCTGGCCAACATGGTGAAACCCCACATCTACCAAAAATACAAAAATTAACTTGGTGTGGTGGTGGGTGCCTGTGGTCCCAGCTGCTTGGGAAGCTGAGGCTGGAGAATTGCTTGAACCTGAGAGGTAGAGGTTGCAGTGAGCCGAGATCATGTCATTACATGCCAGCTTGAGTCACAGAGCAAGACTCTGTCTCAAAATAAAGTAAAATAAAGATAAAATAATTTAATGTTAATATATTTTCCACAAAATCCTATAATCCATGAACACTCCCAAGTCTGCACATTGTATTAGCAGTACTATTCGATATTTTAAAGGTTCATTTTGGTATCAGGTTCTGAAACAGGAACAGGAGTGAGAAGAATAACAGCTTTGCATTCATCCCAAATCTGAATGGGTTTATGGAATTAACTTTCTGAAGCAGGTGTTTCTGAACAAGAAGTATCACTGGGAGACATTCAACTTCTCTCAGCATTGGGGATATATTATAATGTAGGCAATGACTGTTTTCACTCTCCCTAAATACAGAAACAACCTCCCCGTTCTTGAACTTCCATTGCTTTGATACTCAAACAAACAAACAAACAAACAAACAAACAAACAAACACAAATGCCTTCAAGCCCTTTTACTTCTATTTCAGCTCTTGCTGCACACTGCAGAGGGTTTAGCTGGCTCATTTTCTCAGTTATCCTATGGATCCTCCAAATCAAAAGATTCGGGAGTGAGAATTTTCCTCTTTATGGACATAAAAGTAAATTATATGTGGAACCATGAGGAAAGTATTTTACATTATCAGCCCAGGTATTTATAAATAAAATTTTAGCTATGGCGTCATGGACCTCAAACACAAATTTAAAAAATCCTTTTACTATTGTTTTTACTCCTTAAAGAGTATTAAAGTAAGAAAACCAAACACCGCATGTTCTCCCTCATAGGTGGGAATTGAACAATGAGAACACTTGGACACAGGGTGGGGAACATCACAAACCGGGGCCTATCATGGGGTGGGAGGAGTGAGGAGGGATAGCATTAGGAGATACACCTAATGTAAATGATGAGTTAAACGGGTGCAGCACACCAACATGGCACATGTATACATATGTAACAAACCTTCACATTGTGCACATATACCCTAGAACTTAAAGTATAATTAAGAATAAATAAACGAAAATTTTAAAAAAGAGTATTAAAGTAAGAGCCAAATGATCTTGCTTTTGTAAAAATTATAAAAAGAGGAATATCAGTTTTCCAGAACTCGATGTGTTCCTTAATATCAAAGCTTTATAGGCATAATTTGCAAATCCACATCTGGGACACCTCTCTAGATTTATCATTGCTTTACCTTCAAGTTAGAGAGAACAGTTAGGTCACAGAACGCTAATCTTATCATAAACTAGTACCAAATCTTTAGTTAAGGAGAGACTATTCCTTAGAATTTCATGAAATATATGTTTTATCATGTTTATTTATCATTAAAGAAATTGCTATTCTCAACCACACAAACACAGCCATAGAGGTAAGTGTTGCAATTTTACAACTATATGGTTCCATTTACTGTCTTTCATTTGCTTAACAATTGAGTGTTGAACACTTGCTGTATTCAAAACACTTTCTAGGTGTTTGGCATACATCAGAGAACAAAATAGGCAAGTTTCCTGCTCTCAAAGAAATTAAATTTTAAGGGAGAGGCAGTAATCAATGAATAAAATGAAGAAAGCAAATTATATGCTATGTAAGAAGAGGGTAGGTGATAAGTTAAACAATACTCGTAGATCAGGACAAATGGGTGGCTGTGTCTGTAACAATGTTGTCATTTAAACGAGACTTCTCTAAGAAGCTGACATTTGGTAAGAACTTAAAGGAGGCATGTCCATCCGAAAATAGAAGAGTATTCAGATTTCGCAAAGGATTTAAGTAAGGAGCATGCCTGTTGTGGTTGATACTCTCAAAGAAGATGGGTATAGCTGCAGAGGAATGGGAGAAGTATGCCAGGGGTGGGGGGAATGAATATCAAGAAATAAAGTAGCCAAGTCATAAGGATCCTTAGAGAATATTTTAAGGCCTTTGTCATCACTTTAAATAATGCAAGCAGACATTGCAAAGATTTAAGCAAAGGGGTGACAGAATATAACATACATTCAAAGGATCATACTGGTTGCCATATGAGAATATGAGGCAAGGATAAAATTATTTTAAATTGTAATTTTCATAAAAGAAAGAGGAATTTTAAACGTCATTCTAGAAAGTATTTTTTACTTCTTAAATAGATTTAAGTCTAGAATGTTGATCCCAGAATGAATAATATAATAGTGAATATTTATTTGTACCTATAATTACAATGAAAAATTATGTATCCATACACATGAAGTTATAAGGTATTTTTTAAATAGGCATTTAGCTTATAGTATTGTCATTCATCTCAATGAATGCCAAATAAAAGCAAAATATCATATTTGGCTTTCTGTATTATTATTTTACCTATCTATTTTTTATTCTGTACAATTCAAAGTTATTGTTATACACTCTGTAAGTTTTGACAGCACAGTATTCAAAAACTATAGGCCAAATTGAGACAAGAACACTTCCTTAATTGCCCTCTGTAACAGTTCCATGCTCTCTGTAGTCATTTACACTTACTCCAAATCACTCACTTATTCTCCACTGACATACTTTTGTCTTTTGATGAATGTCACAGAAACAGAACCATGTAATACCTATGGGCTTGAGCCTGGCATGTTTCACACAGCATAGTGGATCTGAGATTTATTCATGCTGTGTGTGTCAGTTCATTTTGTTACATTGCTGACTGGTATTTCATTGTATGGATGTTACATAATTTGTTTTTCATTTACCTGTTAGAGAACATTTGTCATGTTTTCACTTTTGAGTTATTTTTTATTTTATTTTATTTTATTTTTTTGAGACAGAATCTCGCTCTGTCGCCCAGGCTGGAGTGCAGTGGCCGTATCTCAGCTCACTGCAAGCTCTGCCTCTCGGGTTCACGCCATTCTCCTGCCTCAGCCTCCCGAGTAGCTGAGACTACAGGTGCCCACCACCTCGCCCAGCTAATTTTTTGTATCTTTTAGGAGAGACGGGGTTTCACCGTGTTAGCCAGGATGGTCTCGATCTCCTGATCTCGTGATCCACCGTCTCGGCCTCCCAAAGTGCTGGGATTACAGGCTTGAGCCACCGCGCCCGGCACACTTTTGAGTTATTACAAATAAAAATGTTATAAACATCTATGACCAGATTTTTTTGTGAACAAATTTTTTTGGTGAGTATTTATTTATTTATTTATTTATTTATTTATTTTTTATTATACTTTAAGGTCTAGGGTACATGTGCACAACGTGCAGGTTTGTTACATATGTATAGATGTCTCATGCTGGTGTGCTGCACCCATTAACTCGTTGATGCACCCATTAACTTGTGTGAATATTTTTCAATACATAGAATTGGAATTGCTGGTCATGTAAGGGTATGTGTAACAATTCCCAAACTGCCAACTGTTTTCCATCACCTTCTATCGCTACCAACAATGTAGGAAGTTTCATATTACTCTACATTCCAGCTGGCACTCATTACTGTCAGTTTAATTAATTAATTTATTTTTTAGTGTGGCACTGTGATCTTAATTTGCATATTTCTAACAACTAATTATCTTAAGAATCATTATTTAAATGTAATAAATGTATGCAGTTTATTTTCCAACTGTATACATTTTTTTGATAAGGTGTTTATTCAAATCTTTTGTTCAGTTTTTTAGTTGTTTGACTGCATTCTTATTGTTTAGTTTTGAGAGTTTTTATATATTCTGGATATAGATCATTTGTTATGTAAATGGTTTCAAAAATATTCTTATGATTTGCAGCTTGTCTGTTCATTCTGTTAGTGATATTATTATAGGGCAAAGTTTTAAATTTGTATGGTTTATTGCTTTTTCTCATATGGTTTTTCCTTTTCTGTTCTATCTAAGAATCTGTTGAGTAACCCAAGTTTACAAATACATTATCTTAGGTGTTCGTACAGAAGTTTTGTAGTTTTACATTTCACATTTAGATGTGCATGGATTTTTTTATATGTTATTTATAAAAAGATAATTATTCCAGTACAATTTTATTAAAGGACCAGCTTTTCCCCAGTGAAGTGTATTTGAATTTTCTAAAATAAATTGCAACACAGATTAAAAAAGAAAAGAAAAGATTGCTCTCACTGGCCAAATAACCATGCAAGGGGTAGCCTGGAAAAATAGGAAAGTTTTGAATAATACTGATTTTAGTCTAGCCAAACGCTGTAGAAAAATAGTAGGCTTTGTTCCATACACACAGGAAAAGGCTAAATGAGAATACTAGAAGTCCACTCTCATGAGACAGTAATGAGGCTCCACATACCACTGCAGGGGTAATGCCAGAAAAGGCCAAATAGGGAGCCAGGACTTTCATCATCACCAGCTAATAACAGGACTTCCCTCCCCCTATGCTGCTGTTCATTGGAGACCACGTGGGCAGCTTAGACACCTACCCTCATCTAGCAGTAAATAAGGCATCCTTGCCGCTCTGTGCTGGGTATCACAGAGGAGTCCCAGTGGATAGCTAGGACTTTCAAAATCACCTGGTAACAAGTTGTAACAAAGCCACTCCAACCACAGTGTTAGTGAAGACCATGTGAAGAGCTGACACTTCCAGCCCAGGCTATCAGTAATAAGGAGCTCCCTCTCAAGTGTCAAAAGAGGCCACCTGGAAGGAATGAGCCACCCATTCTTCTCCTGCCACAGCATTGTCAGAGGAAGCCAATTAAACCAGAATATTTAAATAAGATTGAAAACATAATAACATAATATGAAAATATTCAAGATTTAATAGAAAATCATTTACCACACCAAGAAATGGGAAGATTTCAAACTAAATTAAAAAAATTAAAATACAGATAATAGATGCTAACACTGAGATAATACAGATATCAGAATTACCCAACTAGTATTTTAAATCAGTGATGGTAAAAATGCTTCAATCAACAGTTTTGAACATACTTGAAATGAAATGAAAAAATATATAAAGGCTTAACAAAGAAATAGACTGTCTCAACAACAACAACAACAACAATTTAAAGAAGGAAAATAAAATGGAAAATTTAGAACCGCAATAGTACACAATATCCAAAGTAAAATCTCAGTGAAGGGGCACTATGTTGCTAAAATGTATGGAAAAAGGAAAGAATTAATGAATTGAAAGAGGACAATTAAAAATACACATTATGAATAAAAGTTAGACTGAAAAAAATACACAGAGCATTACAGACCTGTCTGTCACAAAAGATCTAATATTCATGTTATCAGAATTTCAAAAGTAAAGAAGAAAGAAGTAGAAACTGAAAAATTACTTTAAGATATAATGGCTGAGAACTCTAAAACATCTGTCAAGACATAAACTTATAGCTTGAAGAAGCTGAAAGAACTGCAAAAATGTTAAATACAAAGACATCTATGCCAAAATCATCTTAATCACACTTCTTACAACTAAAGACAAAGGAAAAGAAAACAATCTTGAAAGCAGCCAGAATAAAAGTAACATCATACTTTGGGGAAAATATTATCTGAATGACAGGTTTTTCACAGAAGCCATGGAGGCCAGAAGAAAGAAGCACTCTTGTTTTGATGATGAAAGAAAAGAACTGCAAATCCACAATCCTACATCTAGGGAAAATATCCTTTGAGAATAAAGAGAAGTAAAAAAATTCTCAGAAGAAGAAAAGAAAGAAGTTGTCATCAGCAGATTTATCCTAAAGAATAACTAACAGAAATTCGCTCAATAGAAAAGAAACATTGAGAGAAGGAATGATATGACATCAGATTAGAACAAAATACTTGGTAAGCAAAATTAGGGAAAATACAGTAAGTTTTCTTACCCTTTATATGTTTTTTTAAATTAGGTTTGATGGTTAAAGCAAAATTATAATACTAACTGATATGGTTTAAATATATGTACAGAAAATATTTCAGTCTATTAAATTATAAGCAGAGAGAATAAAGGAATGTAAAGAGAAGTAAGGTTTATATGTTCTGCTTAAATTTCATTACCTAAATTTCATGGAGGTTAGAAGATACGTATAAACAGTGTAATTTTGAATTATTGCATAAAGGAAACCTGCAATTTGAATTAATTTGGAGATAATAAGTTAAAAGAGCATAGGCAAATATATGATTATTTTTATATACCCTTTGGAATGGTTAATTTTATTGTCAACCTGACTGAGCCACAGTGCCCAGATATTTAGTAAACATCATCCTGGATGGTTCTATGGTAGTGTTTTTGGATAAGATTAACATTTAAATTGGCAGAGTTTGAGTTAAGCAGAGTGCCCTCCATAATGTGTGGGCTTCATTCAATCAGTTGAAGGCCTTATTAGAGCAAAGACTGACCTCTTACAAGCAAGAAGGCATTCTTTCAGGAAACTGCTTTGGACTCCAGTGAAGCTCTTCCAGGAGTCTCTAGGCTGCAGGCCAACACTACCAGATTTTCAGATTTTAGAATCTCCAAGCTTCTGCAATTGCATGAGCCAATTCCTGCCTATCTTTCTGTTTCTGTCTCTCTTTGTCTGTGTCTCTGCCTTTGTCTATCTCTTTGTCTCAGCATCTGTCTCCACACCTATCTATCTGTGTGTGTGTGTATGTGTGTGAGAGAGAGACTAATATATCCCTTGCTGATTTTATATCTAGTTCTTCTATTAACTGTTGACAAAGAGGTGTTGAAGTTTTTCAACTACAATTTTAAATATGCTTCCATTTCAGTTTTATCTATTTTGATTTACATATGTTACATCTCTGTTGTTTGTTGTATACACATTTAGAATTGATGTACAATCTTGGTGTATTGGCTCTTTAACCATTATAAAATGATACGTAAATACTTTCTGCTTCTCTCTACGTGTTACCTTATTCTAGAGTGACTCAGGACATCTACAGGTTCCATTTCTGAGGTACCTACTATGATATGTCATATCTTAGACAACAGCAAAAGAATTCCACCCAATTTAAATAATTACAATTGTAGAGTCTCTTCTCAAAATAAAATGTAACAAAACTAGAAATAAATAACACTTTTCTTAATTCTGAATAATCAGAAAAAAACAGATTTTAAAAGAATTATGAGTCAAAGAGGAATCAAGAAACACATTTAACTGAATAAAAATGAAAATGTAACATATTAATAGTTTCAGAACATAGCTAAAACACTAATGAGTGGTCAACTAGTAACACTAAATGTGTGCATTAGTAAGAAGACACCTCAAATAACCACTCTCAATTACCACCTCAAGAATCTAGGAAAAGAAAAGTAAAATAAACCCAAAGCTAGCTGAATGAAAGAAATAATAAACATAAAAGCAGAAATCAATGAGATTGAAGACAGAAAACCAATAGAGAAACTCAGTAATACAAACAACTAGTAATTTGAAAAAAAAAAAAAAAAAAAAAAACCTGAGAGAATTTTAGTAACACTAAAAAAGAAAGAGAAAACACAGATTGCTAATATTAGGAATGAAATAAGACATGTCACTAGGAACACTGCAGATATGACAAGGATAAGAAGAGAATATTATGAAAAACTCTACAAACATAAATTTGACATTTTAGATGAATTGGACCAGTTACCCATAAAACCAAACTACTGGAACTCACTAAATATAAAATACATAATTTAAATATTACATAAACACAGTTCAAAAGTAAATAAAACAAAACCCCAGAGGAATATTCCTCATAAATACAGATGAAAAGAATTTTGTAAAATTAGCTAATAGAAATCAGCATTATATAAATAGAATTATACACAATGAACAAGTGAGTTATTTTAGAGATGTAAGACTTCCAATATTTGCAAAGCAATTAATTTAATCTACAAATTAACAAACTAAAGAAAGAAAATCAGATGATCATATCAATAATGAAGAAAAAGTGTTCAACAAAATTCAACATACATTCATGACAGAAACCAAAAACATAGGAAGAGAGGAGCATTCACTCAAAGATGAGGAACAAAGAAAGCATGTCCATTCTCTCATTCAAAGCAAGCATGCCCACTCTTATTCAAAATACTGCTGGATTTTTTTGCCAGTGCAATACAGCAAGAAAAGCAAATAAAAGACACACAGTGCAGTGAGCCGAGAATGTGCCACTGCACTCCAGGTTGGGCAACAGAGTGAGACTCTGTCTCAAAAAAAAAAAAAAAAAAAAGAAAAAAATCAGAAAGACAGAAACAAAAGTCTCTATTTGTAGATTACATGATAGTCTATGGAGACAATAATCAGAAATCTCTAAAAAAAAAAAAAAAAGAAAGAAACGTCAACTAAGTTCAAAAAATTGGAAGATAAAACATAAAAAATCAACTGTTTGTCTATATACTATCAATGATGAAGTGGACAATAAAATTAATAATTTGCATTTACAATTATAATTACTTCAAAGACAATGAAATATATGTGTAAAACTAACTGAATATGTATAGTGTCTGTATGCCTAAAAACAGCAACAACAGTGAAGGAAATCAGAGATGATATAGATAAGAGATGCATTGTTCACGAATTGGAAAACTCAAAAGCATAAAATGTCAGTTGTCTCCAAATTAGTACCTAGGTTTAACATGATTTATATATAAATTACTACAATATTTTTATGTGTATATAGATGAAGTTATTCTAAAATGTATACAAAAGGTCAAGAAACTAAAAAAAATTGAAAAGATGTGAAGAATGAGTCTATCCAATTCAAAAACTTATTATGTAGCTACAGGAATCAAGACTGTGTAATATTGTGGGAAGGACAGGCACAATTTAATGGAGCAGAATAGGAAACCCAGAAAGAATAAACTCTTAACAAATGTTTTTAAAGCAATTGAACAATCATAGAAAAGCAAACAAAACAATCTCTCAACCTAAACATTATACCTAATAATAAAATTAATTCAAAATGGATTATAAACTTACATGTTAACTGTAAAATTACAAAACATTAAGAAAAATAAATCTTGGGAAAATGTCTGACAGGCGTTATGATAAGCAAAAGTTCTTTAAACCTGACAACAACAGCAAAGGAAATATTCATAATTTGAGCTTCATCAAAATTAAAAACTTCGCTCTGTGAAAGACTTATCTTCTTAATTTTTACAAAAAAAAAAAAAAAAAA
>NW_016808832.1:1186994-1236273 GCF_001698545.2 Rhinopithecus bieti
AGAAACCATGGGCAAATCTTTGGAATCTAGGCATGATCAAAGAGTTATTATACTTGACGTCAAAATCAGAACCCATAGATACAAAATTTATAAATTGTACCTGATCAAAATTAAATTTTTTTTTGTCATGTGAAAGGCTCTATTAAGGTAATAAGACAAGCTGCAAACTGTGAAAAAATATTTGAAAATGACATATTCAACAAAAACTAACATGTAGAATATATAAAGAACTCTCCAAAATAAACATTTTTAGAAAAGAACCAGCAATCGGACTAGAAATGGGAAGGAGCAGACATTTCACTGAAGAGATTACACAGATGGCAAACGAGCACATGAAAAGATGTTTAACATCATTAGCTGTTAGGAAACTATAAATTACAAGCACAATGAGATACCATGACACATCCATCAGAATGGCTAAAATTAAAAATTAAAAATATATACCAACACCAATTGCTGGAGATGATTCAGAGAAACTGGATTACTAAATCATTGCTGTCAGGAATTTAAAATTTCATGGCCACTTTGGCAAAGTTTGGTACTTTTTACATAATTAAACATGGCAACTACCATGAACAATGATTTTGCTCTTGGGAATTTATCCCAGAAAAACTACAAACAAACGAACAAAAAAAAAACCAAAATTTATTTTCATACAAAAACCTTTACATGAATGTTTACAACATTCATCATGGCCCAAAATGGAAGCAATTACAATGTACCAAATGTGAATGGCTAACCTACCAGTGGTACATCCATATACAAAATAGCACTTAGCAATAAAAAGGAAGAAACTACTAATAAAAGTAACAACCCAGATAAGTTTCCAGAGAATGCTGAGTGAAAAGAAGCCAATCCTAAATGTTTACATACAATATGATTCTATTTAGATGGCGTTGTAAAATGACATTTAACAGGTGGAGAAATCAATAGTAGTCACCAATGGTTAAGGTGACAGGGTGAGGATGCAAGGGAAATAGGTGTTCCTACAAAAGGGGAACATGAGGAGTGCTTGTGTGGTAGAAACATTCCATATCTTGATTGTGTCAATGTTAATAATCTAGTTGGATACTGTACCACAATTTTATATGATATTACCATTAGAGATAACTAGATAAAAGATACACAGGGTCTCTCTGTACTACTTACTTGTTATAATCTATGTGATTTGTGAATCTAAAATCATTTCAAAGTTGAAAGTTAAAGATAAATTGCCTGGCCGGGTGGTGGCTCACTCCTGTAATTTCAGCACTTTGGGAGGCTGAGGTGGGTGGATCACCTGAGGTCAGGAGTTTGAGACCAGTCTGGCCAACATGGTGAAACCCCATCTCTACCGAAAACACAAAAATTAGCTGGATGCCGTGTCACACAGGTCCCAGATACTCCGGAGTCTGAGGCAGGAGAATCACTTCAACCGGGAGGCGGAAGTTGCAGTGAGCCGAGATCACGCCACTGCACTCCAGCCTGGGCGACAGAGCAAGACTCTGAAATAAAATAAAATAAAATAAAATAAAATAAAATAAAATAAAATAAAATAAAATAAATTACCCATATATATGTGGTTCTATTTTTGGATTCTATTTTCTACTCCACTGATCTGTATGTCTAAACTTTCACCATTATCATACTGTCTTTATAGCAAGTCCTTACTTTATCTTTATAATAAATCTTAAAATCAGGTAACATGAGTCCTCCCATTGTGTTCTTCTCTTTAATAGCAAAAGCAAAGGATTTGAGATTTTCTCCTATTTGTAAGCCAAATATTTTAACCTGTTACATTTTCATATTTGCTGGCAAAAGACATGGTTATGTGGGACAGGGAAAATGGACTGGATTGCACAGAACTCAACAGGCAGCATGAGTTTCAGATTTGCTTCTGTTTACCTTGTCCCTATAGTTCCCTGGGGATAAGGCAGAAGCAGACCCAGATAGTGCTCTACAGACGGTGGGATTGCTCCAGAGGCAGTCGGTTTGCTCCGCAGATAAGGAAACTTGAGTTTATTAAACTGACAATCTCGTAAGGGTTTTGCTCGTAAATCTGTCCCGTCTTAGCTCCGGAGGGGATAAAGATAGTGGGCGCTATCTCTGTCTTCTAAGACTGTGTGTTATACGAACAACCTTGAGAAGATATTCTGGGACAAAAGCTGATGCAAGTCATGCGGAAATGCAAGAAATCATGGTAAATTGTCTCCCAACAGTATTTACATTTTTTTCTACATCTTAGCTTCTGGCAATTTTTCCTATAAATGACCTTCTGACAGTTTTTTAAATTAATCTAATCAAATAGGGATGTGCACAAATTTATTCAATTCATCTTATGCAGTATTAAATTGAAGCTACTATCAGTAGGACTGAAGGCAGAGAAATGAGGCCAACCTGCAGTATTGACTTTAGCCATTCTCCCAGTGTCCCAACTCTCATCCCCTAAACAGTAAATGATTAGAATACTGGGGGCTTTCACTTAAGCTTTTTGTATCAACTTACGCATTTTGTCCATAGCATTTATCCAGGTAGGGCAGAATGTTCTAATGTTTACAGACTCCACTTTGCCACTTAAAAAGGAAGTTTAGAGCATTTCCGTCATTTTCAATAATGCTGGTCGCTAACTGAATCCAATTTGAATGCTTTTAAGGGTTGAGTTGGTGTTTTCTTCAACATGTAAGGTTTCAGCATATTTTCAAGAGAGGCAAGTTAATGCTGGGCTTTCACACAAGAAGTACAATACCCAGAACGCAAATGGTATTCCTGGAAAGAAAGTGCTCACATTTGTTGTGCTCCCCAAGTAAATAAGTGAGTCCTCAGTCATAAATAATTCTGAAAGGCAAATACTATTACTTTTCTTTCTCTCCTCTGTACCTCCTGGAATCGAATGTGTTCCCATCCCAGGAACCAAGTTATTGCCCTCCTTTAAACCCTCAGATTTGTGGTGTGCCATTCTAGTGGCTCATGCCTGTAATCCCAGCACTTTGGGAGACTGAGGTGGGCTGATCACGAGGTCAGGAGATGGAGACCATTCTGGCTAACACGGTGAAACCCCATCTCTACTAAAGATAATAATAATAATAAAAATGAGCCAGGCGTGTTGTGGGGAGCCTGTAGTCCCAGCTACTCGGGAGGCTGAGACAGGAGAACGGTGTGAACCCAGGAAGCGGAGCTTGCGGTGAGCGGAGATCGCACCACTGCACTGCAGCCTGGGCGATAAAATTAGCCAGGGGTGGTGGCGCCTGTAATCCCAGCTACTCAGGAAGCTGAGGCAGGAGAATCCCTTGAAACCAGGAGGCGGAGGTTGCAGTGAGCTGAGATCATGCATTGCACTCCAGCCTAGGCAACAGAGTGAGACTTTGTCTCAAAAAAACAAAATTTTGGCTGGGCGTGGTGGCTCACGCCTGTAATCCCAGCACTTTGGGAGGCCAAGGAGGGTGGATCACCTGACGTTAGGAGTTCAAGTCCACCCTGGTCAACATGGTGAAACCCCATCTTTACTAAAAATACAAAAATTAGCTGGGCATGGTGGCATGGGACTGTAGTCCCAGCTACTCGGGAGGCTGAGGCAGGAGAATCACTTGAACCCGGGAGGTGGAGGTTGAAATGAGCCAAGATCATGCCTCTGCACTCCATCCTGGGCAACATAGTGAGACTCTATATCAAAACAAAAATAAAAACAAAACAAAACAAACTATATATGTGTGTGTGTGTGTGTGTGTGTGTGTGTGTATTCCTCTACACATGCCAAACTTTTTGTTTGGAAATGTCAGTTTACAAGAGGGTTAAAATCACGTTTATAAATGTAATCATAATTGTTTGACTCCCCCTACCCCTTTCTTTCTGGGTTGCCATCTGGAGGTTTTATCAACAAGGGTGGCTTGAGGTTGCTGTCAGCAGAAAGAATAAAGTGTTATACTCAGGAATGATCGGGAAGAAATTGTGAATCTTCAGATCAGCTCCGTATGTAATTCCTATACTCCCTGTGTCGTAAACAACATCATCTTACCCAAAGAGAATTCTGACCTTTGTTTTTGGCTTCTTGGGGCTAGTCTCTAAACGCTTAGAGTGGCATACCCAATACGAGCATCTTTGTCGGAGAGCCTTGTGTCACACTGGATAGCATAACAATGTGATTTAGGGTGGGGGCTTTTAATCATGCAGTATCAGCAGACAGAGGAGCTTGAAACTTGAGACTGGATCACCTATGTGGACAATCAATGGTACCTGTGTGATTCAGCCCAAAGTGAAACACTGAACACCAAGGCTCAGAAGGTTGACATTACTCCACGTGTACTGCCACACACTGATGCTTGGAAAGTAATGCCGACTCTCTCTCTTTTTCTCTCTCAATGGACTTTATTTTTAGAGTAGTTTTACGTTAATAGCAAAACTGAGAGGAAAGTACAAGGAATAGACTTCCATATCTACTTAGCCTCCTTACATGCATAGCCTGCCCTATCATTATCCCTCAACAGAGCGGTACATTTGTTACAATTGATGGACCTACACTGACACATTATTATCACCCAATATCAGTAGTAAACATTAGAGTTAACAAGTGATCTCTTATGTTCTATGGGTTTGGGCAAATGTGTAATGACATGTATTCACATTATAGTATCACATAGAGTAATTACGTTGCCATAAAAATCCTCTGCTCTGCCTATTCATCTATCCCTCACCCAACATTTGTTGCATCCACTGATATTTTTACTGTCTCCACAGTTTCACCTTTTCCAGGATGTCATATAATTAGAATCATAGCATATGTAGCCTTTTCAGATTGGTTTCTTTCACTTAGTAATATGTATTTAACTTCCTCCCTCCGCCCCCGTCCCCCGTGTCTTCTCATGATTTGATTGCTCATTTCTTTTTAGCACTGAATAATATTGCATTGTCTGCATCTTCCATAGTTTACTTATCCCTTCACTTGCTGAAAGACACCTTGATTGCTTCCAAATTTTGACAATTATGAATAGAACTGCTATAATCTTTGGTGTGCAAGTTTTTGTGTGGGTTTTCAGTTTTCAACTCCTTTGGGTAAATACCAAGAAGCATGATTGCTGGGTCATATGGTGAGAGTAGGTCTACTTTTGAAAGAAACCACTAAACCACCTTTTAAAGGGACTATACCATTTTGCTTTCCCACTAGTAATAAGAGTTCCTGCATCTACACATCGTTTTCAGCATCTGATGTCAGTTTTCTGGATTTTGGCATTCTTCACATTCTTCAACACACATGTGTCATGTGTTAGTTCCAGGAGTTAGTTTTGTTGACTCTTTTGAAATTTTTACTTAGATGATTATGTGATCTGTGAATAAAGAGAGTTTTATTTCTTCCTTTCCTATCATTACACCTTTTATTTTCCTTTCTCAGCTTGTTGCATTGTCTAGGACGGCCAGTATGACATTGTAAAGCAATACTGAGTGGAGATCTTTACCTTTTTCCTAATCTCAGTGAGAAATCAAGTTTCTCAGTGCAAGAATCTCTTTTCAGTCTTTTTCATGTTGGTTCCTCCTTATGATCATTTTCATCACACTCTTCAGCTCCCAGCATCCCCTTTTTCTTGTTCTGAAATTTCCTTGCCTTGCATGACTCTATGTGGAGCAATGAGATAAAAATAGAGAAAAAACAATAATGTTCAGACCACAAAAGGAAACGTTTTTGACTTCCTCTGGTCCAAGAGAAATATTTCATTTCAAAGTTTGTGTACCTCCATGCTCCTTGGCCATCATTGCCACCACCATTATTTCTTCCACCTCTACCACCACTGTAGCTACCAGGGGAGTACAGTTTTATCAGTGGGGCTTGCCTGAAAATAGGACCAGAAAGGCAGAGACAGAGGGTCCAGAGAGATAGAGATAGAGAGAGAGAGAGGGAGAGAGAGAGAAAGATGGAGATGAGGGGGGGTGTGTAGTTTTCACTTTAAAATCAAAGGGTTTATTTTGTTTTATTTGCTTTGTTCCTATTTTTTATTCTTCTTGGAGACATTTCTGTCTGTGTCAGTTATGCAGTTACGCAGCTCCCTGATCAGGCTGCCTTGCAGAAGATATGGGTTGAAAAAAACAAAACAAGAAAACAAAACAAAACAAAATGAAAATAAAAGGAGAAAAGAGTGAATATACCACTGCATTAGTTCTTGGAATTTATTTCCTTTCCAAGTTTCCCCCCAATTATTTACTTTTCAGAAACTATAGGTATTTTATGTATTCTACTTAGGTGGTGGTGGTGGTGGTTGCAGTCATTGCTTACTCAAACTTAGGTGAATATGGATGTCTGTCCTGTAATGTTTAAAACTTATAAATTGTATTATTTGAGTAAAACCATATAATTGCAGCTATAGCTGTTTTTCCTTATGACACAATTTGTATGGAATAAAAGCCACAGTTAAAATGAAAAAATAAAGCAGAAGTAAAGTAATACTAGAAAGAATTTCCATTCCATAATTATATTTTCTTAAATCTCTTTTTTCTTTTACTACTATTCATAATTTCATCAACAAAACATTGGCATGCTAGATTCATATTTCATTTACTTATTCACATGACAGTTAACATAAAAACTGAACATATAAGTAACTTCTTTTTTTATGTTCGTTGATCCTTGGCAGCAGGCTTTTATGTTTATTTTCTATATGAAGCACTGTACTAAGAATAATTAGTTTTGGAGTAAGGCAACAATTTTCTCTGAGACTTTCAAATCTTGTTTACTTTTTTAAAATAGTAGAATAAAAATGCTGAGTCTTTTCAGCCTATGAATAAGCAATCAGTCACGAAATATATTTCTAATTAAATTCAGTATTTCCACTCTAAGTTGCTGCATATAAAATTTAACCAGTTGAAGAATTCAACATCTAATGAATTCACATATATATATGCCCATTTTGCTACTTGTTTTGGTCACCAATGTAACCTATTTCTAAACACATTTTAGTATTGTCAGAACTCTTACATTTCAAAGCTACTACAAAGATATTACAAGTAAATGGGTTTTGAGAATAATTGTTTGTTCTAAATCAGTTTTATGTCCTGTTGAGATTTAGAGTTAGAATATTTAATGTATCTAATTTGAATATTGGTCTTATTGATGAAAAGGAAAATAATGTATTACTAATCAAGCCATCAAACAATTTGAATCTATTTTGGAGATGTGGTGCTTGAGAAAACAACAGAACAACTGAGTATTTTGTGGGTTTTTTTAGTGAAAGGTTGTGCTGTTTTGGTTGAATAGTCAATCAATATTGTGATAGACAATTCACATTAATTTCTTCTCTTTTCTTGGCCTTATAATTTGCCTACCAAATAGACATCACATTTCACTTAACTTACCTAGCACAATTGTGAATTTTTTTCTCTATATTTTCCGCTTTTTAATTAACACATAATAATTATACATATTTATGAGGTATATATGTCTTCTTACATGTACATAATATTTAAACATTAAATCAGAGTAATTGGGATATCTGTCACTTCAAATATTTATTATTTCTTGTGTTGAAAAGATTCAAGTCTCTTCTAGCTATTTTGAATTATACAATAAACAATCAACCATAGCCACCGTATTGTGCTATCAAACACAAGAATCTATTTCTTCTATCTGACCATTTATTTCTATACCATTAACCAAAAGCTGTTTATTCCTGTGACTCTGTATGCCTCCCAGCTTCCAGAAACCACCATTCTACTCACCACCTCATTGAAACCAGCTTTTTAAAGATTCCACATATGAGAGAGTCCATGTAATATTTGGCTTCCTGTGCCTGGCTTACTTCACTGAACACAATGTTCTCCAGGCTGAACAAAGTTGTTGCAAATAATAGCATTTCATTTTTTGTGGCTGCATAATATTCCACTGTATGTATGTCTATGTACATATGGCATATGTATGTATATGCCATATCTTTTTTACCCATTCATCCACTGGCATATATATGGCATATATCTATGGCATATATATATATATATATATATATATGTGTGTGTGTGTGTGTGTATCATATTAACTATTATATACACCAATAAACTATTGGTAAGAAGTGACCGGGAGCAGTGGCTTACGCCTGTAATCCCAGCACTTTTGGAGGTCAAGGCAGGTGGATCACGAGGTCAGGAGATCGAGATCTTCCTGGCTAACACAGTGAAACCCCGTCTCTACTAAAAATACAAAAAATTAGCTGGGCATGGTGTCGGGTGCCTATATATGTGTATGTATGCCATATGTTCTTTACCCATTCATCCACTAGTGGACACTTAGGTTGATTCCATATCTTGGCTATTGTTGACAGTGCTGCAATAAACATGGAAGTTCAGATAGCTCTTCAATATACCAATTTTATTTCTTCTGGATTTATAACCAGCAATGGCATTGCTGGATCACATGGTAGTTCTATTTTGAATTATTTGAGGCATCACTTATTTTTTTCCCATAATTGCTGTATTTATTCAATTCTCAGCAACAGTGTAGAAGAATTCCCCTTTCTCTGCATCTTGACCATTATCTGTTTTATTTTTGTATTTTTATTTCAGCCATTTTATCTAGAGTGAGATGATATTTCACGGTGCTTTTGATTTTCCTTTCCCTGATGATTAGTGATGTTGACATTTTATTATGTACCTGGGGTCATTTGTATGCCATCTTTTAAAAAATATTTGCTCAAATGTTTCATCAATTTTTAAAATTGGATTTTTTTTTTGTTTCTTTTCTTTGATTTTTTTTTTCCTGTGGAATTGTTTGAGTTCTTTGTGTATTCTGGTTATTATTCTCTCATCATGGATAGTATGCAAATATTTTCTCCTATTCTATAGGATGTCTCTTCTTTTATTTTTTGGTGGTTTCCCTTGCTGTCCAGAACCATTTTAGCTTGATGTAATTCCATTTATCTGTTCTTGCTTTTCTTGCCTCTGATTTTAAGATCTTACCCCAAAAATCTTTGCTCAGACTAATGTCCTGAATCCTGAAGGGTTTCCCAAAATTTTCTTCTAGTATTTTTATAGTTGTAGGTCTTACATCCAAATCTTTAATTCATTTTATTTGTTTTTTTGTGTGTGTGTATTATAAGAGATAGGGGTCTAGTTTCATTCTTGTGCATACAAATATCCAGTTTTCATAGCACCATTTATTGAAGGGACTGTTCTTTCCCTAATGTATATTATTGACACCTTTGTTAAAAGTGAGTTGGGTGTAAATGCATACATTTATTTTTGTATTCTCTTGTATGTCATTGGTCTATATGTCTATATTTATGCTATTACCATGCTGTTTGGTTACTATAGCTTTGTATATTATTTGAAGTTAAGTAGTGTAATTTCTTCAACTTTTTTCTTTTTGTTCATGTTTGCCTTGAATATATGAGGTCTTTTTTGGTTCTATGCCAATTTTAAGATTGTCTCTTCTATTTCTGCGAAGATTGTCATTGATATTTTGATAGAAATTGCATTAAGTCTGTAGATTGCTTTGAGTAGTATGGGCATTTTAACAGCATCAATTATTTGAATCCAAGAACATAGGATTTTTTTTTTTTTCATTTTTGGTGTCTTCTTCAAATTCTTTCACTTGCATTTGCTATATTTTGTTGTAGAGATCTTTCCTTTCTTTAGTTGAATTTATTCCAGGGTATTTTTATTTATTTATTTTTTTTGGTAGCTAAATGGGGTTGCTTTTAAATATATATATATATGTGTGTGTGTGTATATATATGTGTGTGTATATATATATATATGATTGACTGCTGTTGGTACAAATAAATACTACTGATTTTTGTGTATTGATTTTGTATCCTGAAATTTTACTGAATTTATAGGTAGTTGTTTTTTTTTTTTTTTTTTGGTGGAGTCTTAGGTTTTCTAAATTCAAAATCATGTCATTTGCAAACAAGACTAATTTAAAGTTCTTGTTTCCAATTTTGATGTCCTTTATTTCTTTCTTTTACCTAATTACTCTGGCCAGTACTTCCAGTATTATCTTGAATAATGGCAACAAAAGTGGGCATGTTTTTTTGTTCCATTCTTTACAGAAAAGTTTGTTAATATTTTTCCACTTAGTACTATGTTAGCTATAGGTTTGTCATATATGGCTCTTGATCACTCTGGCTGGAGTTTATCAACTTTGTTGATATTACATAAAGACAGCAACTGGTTTTATTGCTTTTCTATGTTGGTTTTATTACTTCTTCTCTGTTGTTTTCTGTTTTCAATTAAATAGAGTCCTCCCCATGTTGTTATCATTTTGTTTGTTCTGCTTGCATTGAGTTTACATTTTAGGATTTTTTTCTTTAATTTTAACCATATTATTTTGAGATCTTTTAATTTTTGATTATAAGCTTTGATGCTGTAAATTTTCCTCTCTATCCTGTTTTAGTTAAATTTTTTTGAATTTGAATTTTATTTGTTTTAAAACATTTTAAATGTATCCTGAGATTGCCTCTTTGACCCATTGGTTATTTTGAATTTTATTGCCTCTTTTCTATATTAATTTCTAATTTAATTCAATTATGGGCTGAGAAATGCTGCATATTATTTATATGCTTTTAACTGTACTGAATTTTTTAGACCACAAAAAACATTCTCAATGAATGCTAATACACACTTAAAAATAGCATGTCCTCTTCTGTTATTAGTGTTATTAAAAGCATGTTTAATGGAGATCAGTTGGGTCAAATTCGTTGATAGTTTTACTTGAGTTTTCTACATTCTTACCAATTTTCTTCATCTAAATTCTATCAGTTTGTAAGAAAGAACAGTGATAAAGACACTCCATGCTGTTTCTATTAGCTCTGTACTTCTATTTATTGTTACTTCATGTATTTTGAGTCTCTCTTGTTGGTTATATAGATATCCAAAATTGTTATGACTTTTTGGAGAATTGACTTTACAACAATCGAATTGTCCTTTTTATCCTTGATAATATCTCCGGATCTGAAAGCTATTTGACTTTACTTTTGGTTATTGTTTACATGGTAAATCTCCTCCATTCTTGTGCAAACTTTTTTTATATCTTTATATTTAAATTCTTTTTGACAACATACTCCTTGCTGTTGTCAACTATGCTTAATCTGACAATCTCTGTCTTTTACCTAATAAACTTAGACATTTTGCATTAATGTGAATACTGATACATATGGATTAAAATTTACAATTAGTTTGTTTTCTATTTGTTCCTTGTCTTTTGTAACTGATAATTTCCTTGTATTCTACCATTTATCAATTTAATTTAGCATTCATTTTTCTTTTGATTTAATGTCCTCTATTAACAGGTTATTATTATATCTTTTAAAATTTATTTTTGTGGTTGCCCCAAAATATAACGAATACTTCACCAATTGATCAGAATTTATCTTTATATCATATCACTTTATGTAAAGTGCAAGTACATTACAATAGTACATCTCATATTTCCCTGCCTCTCATGTTTGGGGTATTATTGTTATATATTTTGCTCTATCCTGTGATTTAAATAGAGTATTTTGTTAACAATTTGTTTTAGATAGCAACTTACCTGTTCAGAATGTTTTAAAATAAGAAACAATTTATTTTATCTTTAAGTCATTGTGTAAACCCAGATTTCTCTCTGGTAATGTATTTTTTTTTTTATTTTTTTATTTTTTGCCTGAAAAACTTCCTTACATAGTTCTTGTAGTATGAAGGTGGGCTGCCAAAAAATCTGTCAGATTTGTTTGTCTGAAGTGGTAATTATTTTTACTTTTATGCTTGAAAGTTATATTTTTGTCAGTTATATAATTCTGTGTGTGTGTGTGTGTGTGTGCGCGCGCGTCTGTGTGTGTGCGTGTGTAAATATATATGCTTTTAAGATACATACATTCAATGTCTTTTTGTTTTATGGCTTTTGGAGAGAAGTAAGTCTATTCTTTCTTCCTTCTTTCTTTCCTTCCTTTCCTGACTATTCAACAAACCTATTGTAAAAGTATAATGTCATTCTCTGTTCTACTTATGGATATGGAATCTCACTGAGACGTTCTCTGAACATATCTCCAAATATGTCCTTAGATAAGTTTCCATTCTTTTCATTTTTTTCCTCATTTACAGGATTTTTTGTCCCACATCCTCTGAGTATTTTATTTGTTTCTAGAAAAGAATAATTATATAGAAAATAATGGTTGAGTGTCCATTTACTTTTCTCCTGCTTATATGAAGTTTATGAAAAAGTAAATTCAATTTTGCCTTGTTGAAATCTGCCATTTAATATTGAAATATCTTCTTAAATAAATTTAGTTTTGTTATTACATCATTATAATGCACATTTCTCACATTTTTTTGCTAATGACTTATTACTTGCTTTTATTTTGTATTTATTTTAGACTATGAAAATGATGTTAGACCAAAAACAAATTCAAGTGATTTTCTTATTTGAGTTCAAAATGGGTCGTAAAACATCAGAGTCAACTCGCGACATCAGCAACTTTATTTGCCAAGGAACTGCTAATGAATGTGTGGTGCAGTGGTGGTTCAAGTAGTTTTGCAAAGGAAATGAGAGCCTTGAAGATGAGGAGTGTAGTGGCCAGCCATTGGAAGTCGACAATGGCCAATTGAGAGCAATCATCAAAGTTGATCATTTTACAAATACATGAGAAGTTGCCCAAGAACTCAGTGTCTACCATTCTATGATCATTCTGCATTTGAAGCAAATTGGAAGGATGAAAAAGCTCAATAGGTTGGTGTCTCATGAGCACAGTGAAAATGAAAAAGAATGAACATTTTGAAGTGTCATCTTCTCTTACTCCATGCAACAATGAACCATTTCTTGATCGGATTGTGATGTGCAAGGACAAGTGGCTTTTACGTGACAACTGGTGACAACCAGCTCAGTAACTGGACCCAGAAGAAGCTCCAAAGCATTTTCCAAAGCCAAACTTGCAGCAGAAAAAGGTAATGGTCATTGTTGGGTGTTTGGCTGCCCTTCTGATCCGCTGCAGCTTTCCACATTCCAACTAAACCATGTCACCTGAGAAGTATGCTCAGCAAATTGATGAGATGCATGGAAAACTGCAACTCATGCAGCCAGCATTGGTCAACAGAAAGAACCTAATTCTCCACAACAACACCCGACAGCATGTTGTATAACCAACAATTCAAAAGTTGAATTAATTGGGCTAAGAAATTTTGCCTCATTTGCCATAGTCACCTGACCTCTCCCCAATCGACTACCACTTCTTCAAGCATATATACACCTTTTTGCAGAGAAAACACTTCCACAATCATCAGTATGCACTTTCCAAGAGTTTCTGGAATCCCAAAGCACGGATTTTTATGCTACAGAAATAAACAAACTTATTTAACTTATTTCTTGTTGGCAAAAATGTGTTCCTATTTTGATAAATAAGCATGTGTTTGAGCCTAGTTACAGATTTAAAATTCATGGTCCAAAACTGCAATTACTTAACTTTAAATATGGTGGGAGGAACTAGAGGCAAAACAAGACAGAAATATGCTGACGCCTAGGTTACCTTTTAAGTCCTCCCTTAAACTGAAATTTGCACATGATGACCTACTCCAACTACACAATTGTCTGGGCTAAAGTGTATGTACAAATTCCTTGTTACTTCTGGAATGGAAAATAAAATACAACAAATAACTTGTAAAATATAATATATCGTAAATACCATTTCTTTGTTCAATTTACAAGTACAGATTTTTTACTTCAAATACAGTTATGCAGTTTTATAGGATATAAAATATAAATGACATATACAATATGTCAAAATATGCATGTTAAGGTAGTTTTTGCCGTAAGTTTATCAATAAATGTATAAAGTTTATTTTGGCTTAATATTAAAAATATTTCTCTCTAATCTGGCATACCTGTGTACTACAACTGCCAGGTAAAAAGGAAATTGAATGAATGCCCTGATAACTCTGTAAATTATTTTTGAGGTTCATGGGAGCATGAAATTCAGCCACGGCATGCTCATCTTTCTCCTCACATCACAAGAAAGTTCAACATGAATGTGTGGGTTTCTATCACAAATTCAAAGTTTATTTAGGAGAGACTACTCATTATTTCAGGTGGAAAGGATGATTATCTGCTATCTGTTTAAATGCATTTAATATTCCAGGAACAGGCATTAAGTCACACTGAACATATAGACCAAATAGTACTTTGGATATAATAACGTATATATCCATGTTGGATCAGTTGCTTTTTTTAAACCTGCTCTCTCTAAATGAACATTGTTTGGTACCCTGCTTTACATATTTACAGATTGCTTTTGAAATGAGTTGTCACCTATTCTCTTGCATTCAGATTTCTTCTTTCACAATATTGTGAATCACTTTTAATTATAAAATGTTTGTTGAATACATAGCGTGAATCAGTTTAAAAGAATGGTCTTTGTTATTAAGATTTCTCTAAATTGGTACTCAACCATCACAATTTTACTGAGATTTAGAAAGTTAACATTTTTTCATAATCTGTAAAACGTGTAAATGACTCTATCTCTGTTTCAGAGTTGGCATAAGGATTAAATGAGTTTCTATTATTTCTGGAACCTTTATTAGTTTGATCACCATCTTCTAGAAACACAATACTTATAATTGATCAAAATACCTGCAATGTGGGTGATTAATGAAAATCATTAATGTGTGCTTGCTTTTGATATGAGTTTCTATTAATGAATTTTAAGATATGTTAGATAATTAAACAGCTCCATACTGTTGGCTTGTTCAGCTTAGATTAAATTAAATATCAAATCTAAGTGAAATGCATGCTTCAAATGCTGCAGTCACATATATATTTTACTTCCCAACAAGCAGGTTATTTGTTAGAACTGCAGTTATACAAATTGCTATGGGGAACAATTTTGTGCTCTGAATTTAATCAGGTAAAGCTATAAACATATCAAAGTGTACAAACTGCTGCCATTTTAATGTGATTTGTTTATTACAATTTTTCATGTACATGTAAATGAAATTGGAGTTATATCTATATTCCCTCTGAAAGTTAATTTGTTATCAAAATAAAATTATATTAAATTATGTGTATATATGTATGTATGTGTGTATGTGTGTGTATGTACACAGTTTTTTACTTGATTGATAGTACTTAAAATCTTATACTACATATAGAGGTGGGGTTTGTCTATAAAAATAAAATCACTGACACCTTTCAAACATAATTGTGAATTTCTTAGCTTAAGACCAAAATAGAATGAAAAAAAGACAGAAATTATAGCAAAGACAAAATATGTAGAATTGCAGTTCTAATCTTTTAAATTTTTTCATACAATTAAAGAACAAAAATGAATATAAAATAACAAGGTAATGTGACCAAGAAAAGCTTGTATTCAGATTATTGTAGATGGAATTTTCCAGGACAGCCTACATATTTTCTTATTCACCACTGTAAGCCTGGAGCCCAAGAGACTTTGGTGCTTAATATACTTGGGAAATATTTAAAGAGAAAATAAGTGAACTAAAAGATGAATGATGAATTAATTAATAAACATAAAAGTCCATCTATTTTGTTAAAATCATATTTTAATAAGTATTATTTATTAATAAGAAACTATTCTTAAAATAAATAAAGCAATTATTTATTGAGCACTTGATAAATGTAACATGCCATGTCAAGTGTTCAAGAAATGAAGAAATGAATAGACACTGTAGCTGCTTTATATACTTTATTACCTTCCAAAGAGCACATGGCTACTATTAAAAACAATTCAAAGTCAAATGTAAGTGCAATAAAGAAATGCTGGAGGAAGTGGGATCAGCTTTACTTTACAATAAAAAATTTTAGCATTGAAATATAATTTACATGTGCTAAAATCTGAAGATGTTAAATGCTTATTTATATGAATTCTGACAATTGTATAACCTGCGTATTCACCATACAAAACAAGATATATATCTTTCACCTAATATTGTGTTTTCTTGAGCTTTACATGCCCCACAGACAATCACCCTTATTTCTACCATAATTGTTTACTTTTGCCAGTTCTTGGACTTCACAGAAATAAACCGGTGTAGTGAGTACTCCTGGATTCTTTTGCACAACATGTTTTTGTGATAAAGCAATGTTTAATGTCATAAAAATATATATGCTTAAATATCTGAAATATCATATAGAGAAAACAAAATAGGATGTGTGTGCTTCCCTCCCCTAACATCTTAAGAGACCCTCCCATCTCCTTGCTTACTGGCCTATCTAATGCTTGCTGGAAGAATCTAGGGGCAGAAATTCTGGAGATCCTGAAATATTTGTGGTGAGAAACCTGCTTTTCATGATATTAGACTCATATAAACAAAGTGTGTCTTTGTTTTTTGATACCACTGAGATCTTAGAGTTGTTTGTTATTGCTGTTAGCATATCCTAACTACAAAATAAGTAGATGTTTTGCTTATTGCTATTTTAAGAACTAATACAAATTAAAAATTAAAAAAAATAAGACGCTTAATTATCCTTGTTGAAGATAAGGGACAAGATCACTTTCTGCCCAACACTCCTGTCCTTGTCTTTTCTTAGAACATTTACTCCTAGAAAACTTGTAATGGTGAATTATCTGTCTCCTTAAAATATATGCTAATCCTCTTTAAAACTAAATAAGCCTCTTGCTACGTTTTTGACCCAGGAACATCTTTTTCAAGGACTTGGAAGCCATCTCTTTGAAATGTAATTATCAAGGAAGACAGAGTCCCTATCTGCCGGTTTCTGTGAAAGGCGGGGCGCTGAAAGGTTTGGAGCTTACCTTTTGTGGGCACTTAACTCCAAGTTTCAAAACTATCTCTTCCCATAAAAATATGAGAAGTTTATTGTCTCCTTGAATAAAGACAGTTGGCAAAGATGGCCACCTCAGTTATGAGGTGAATTCTGGATGAACCATGTGTGATTAATGGTGCTATCAATTTCTCTCTCTTGAGGAGTGGTTACTATTTATTTTGAGAACTTGCGTGCAATGGGTTGTATCTGCTTTGTTATATCAAAGGGTGAGATTTTATTCTGTCTTTGCAATCTCATTAGTGGATTGCTTGTGATGTATATCACATTCTGTTTTAGTGCTTATTCAACAACAAAATTGTTTTTTTTTCTCTTCTATATTTCTACACAGTTTTAATGGATTGAGGGAAGATTTTGTTTATAATTACATTTCACCAACAATTCTGGTGATAATGTCAGGTAGTCCCTGAATTGAGGAGACTAGCTGAAGGCCTGTCTCTAGCCACCCAAGTCAGGTAAGAGACTCTGAACTACCAACAGCTTCTCTCCTCTCTTCTCTGTTGGAATGCTGCCCAAATGACCTACTCTCTGTGACTTCAAGATTTTACTGAACAAGCATGGGCAATATCGGTTCTAAAATCCCAATAGGATCATTATATGGTTAGAAAATAAATAAAATACCTAGAAGTAAACCTAATCAACAAAGTGAAATGCCTCTAAAATGAAAATAATACAATATTTATCAACATATTGAAGAGGACACAAAAAATGGAAAGATATTCCAGGTTCAGGAATTAAAGAAATCAATATGGTTAAAACATCCATACCACCCAAAGCAATCTACAAATTAAATGCAACTCAAATAAAAATGCCAATGACATTCTTCACAGTAATTAAAAAAAAAAAAAATCCTAAAATGTATATAGAACCACAAAAGATGCAGAGTAGCCAAAGCCATCCTTAGCAAAAAGAACAATACTGGAGGAATCACAATACCTAACTTTAAATTATACCGCACCTAACTTTATAGTAACCAAAACAGCATGGTATTGGCATAAAAACAGGCACATAGACCAATGGAACAGAATAGAGAACCCAAAAACAAATCCATACATCTACAGCAAACTCATTTTCAACAAAGCTGCCAAGAACATGCATTGGGGAAAGGACAGTCTCTTCAATAAGTTGTGCTGAGAAAACTAGATATTCATATACAGAAGAATGAAACCAGACCCCTATCTCCTGCCAGGTCAAAATGGATTAAATACTTAAATCTGAAGACTGAAACTATGAACTACTAAAAAATAATAAAAACTGTAGAAGCTACAGCATGTTGAAAATCTAGCTAAGATCATTGATAAAGGTGGCTACACTAAACTGCAGATTTTCAATATAGACAAAACAGTCTTACGTTGGAAGAAGTTGCCATGGAGGATCCTCATAGCTAAAAATGCTTGCTTTCAGAGTTGCAAAAGACAGGCTTACTCTCCTGTTAGGAGTGAATGCAACTGGTGATTTTAAGTGGAAGCCAATGTTTATATATCATTTTAACAAATGATTTATGGCCCTTTTAGAATCATGCTAAACCTACTTAGTCTGTGCTTTATAAAGGTAACAAGAAAACCTGAATGACAGTAAATCTGTTCAAATATTTTAAGTATGTTGAGACCTACTGCTCAGAAATACAAAAAAAATCCTTTCAAAATATTACTGTTCGTTGACAATGCACCTGGTCATCCAAGAACTGTAATGCAGATGTGTAAGGAGATTAATGTCGCTTTCATGCATGCTAACACAACATCTATTCTGCAGTTTATGGATCAAAGAGTAATTTTGCCTTTCAAGTCTTATTATTTAAGGAATGCATTTTGTAAGGCTATAGCTGCCATAGAGAATGATGTCTCTGATGGATCTTGGCAAAGTAAAGGTGGCAATCTTTTGGAAGATAGTCACCATTCTAGATGTCATTAAGAACATTCATGACACATGGGAGAAGGTAAATATATCAACATTAGCAGGAATTTGGGAGAAGTTGATTCTAATCTGCATGGATGATTTTTAGGGGTTCAAGACTCCAGTGGAGTAAGTGATAGATGAGGTACTGGAAATAGCAAAAGAACCAGAATTAGAAATGGAGCCTAAAGATGTAACTTAATTGTTTCAATCTTCCGGTAACCCTTGAATGGATGAGAAGTTGCTACTTATGAATGAGGAAGTAAAGTGGTTTCTTTAGAATGGAAACTACTCCTGGTGATGATGCTATGAACCTTGCTGATAAGACAACAAAGGATTTAGAGTATTACATCAATTTATTAGAAAAAGCAGAAGCAAACTTTGGGAAGACTAACACAAATCTTGAAAAAAATATCATGTCTATTGTAGGTAAAATGCTATAAGAAAGCATTACATGCTATTTCGTGAAAGGAAGAGTGAAGCTATGTGGCAAATGTCACTGTTGTTTATTTTAAGAAATTGCTGTAGCAACCCCAACCTTCAGCAAGTGACAACTTTATCAGTAGGCAGCCATCAACACCAGAACAAGACCCTCCATCAGCAAAAAAAATAAAAAATAAAAAATAAAATACAACTTAGTAAAGGCTAAAATGATCATTAGTATTTTTTAGCAATAAAATATCTTAAAATTAAAGTGTGCACACTTTTTAGGAATAATGCTATTGCATACTTAATAAACAACAGTATAGTGTAAATATAACTTTTATATATACTGGGAAAACAAAAACAAATGTGAGGATTGCTTTATTGCAATATTCACTGCATTGTAGTTGTATGGAACTGAATTCACATATCTCTGAAGTATGCCTGTATATTTAGATATTCAAGATTTTGTTGTAGTTATTAATAAGGTAGATAAATTGGTCTTAGAATGTTGAACCATCTTTGCATACCTGAGAAAACCCTCCTTGATCTTTATTATCTGTTGTATGGTGTTGGATTTTGTCTAGTTTTCTATCGTCATGTAAAGAATCACAGACTTAGCAACTTCAGACAACATCAGTTCATTCTTTTACTGTTTCTTTGGGTCACGGTCTAGATACAGTGTTAACTATGTTTCTTGAAAAAGTGTCTCACAAATTTGGAATGTAGGTGTCAGTCAGACTACATTCCCTTCTATAGCTTAGGCCTCTCTTTCATGCTCATTTTGCAATTGGCAGAATTAAATTCCTTATGGTTAGGCCTAAGGTTTTCACAGTCTTGCTAGTTGTCAAAAAGGGGCTCCTCAGTTTCTGGCATTCCCCATACTTCTTGCAACATGGGTCTCTCATAGGTCTTCTCAGATACAGCAGTTTTCGCAGTTCATTTCTTTTAGTAAGCATTTTTACTTGTATACATCCAGTATAGTTATTTTTTTTTTCACTAACAGTCAACTGCTTTCAAACCATTACATCTGCAAAATCTCTATGTCATACAAGTTATTATTCTGCAGTTTACTTCTATTATAATGTCTTTGGTGTTGGTAGCAGTGTATTGTTGGCCTTACATAATGAATTATGATGCAATACTACTGTTCGGTGCTTGGTATATTTTGTAGTGTTTATATTATTTTTTAAATTAAGCAATAGGGAAGAAAATCACCACTGAAGCCATCAGAGGCAGGACTTTTGGTACAAAATTTAAGTACAGTTTCAATTAATGTAATTGCTATAAAGCTATTAAAGTCAATCAGTTTGCTTTTGAGTAATCTTTCATCATTTTGGCTTTTCAATGAAGTTTTTTCATTTTTCCTAAATTATTTAATATATTAGCATAAAGTTATTAATAATATTTCTGTAATTTCAATATGTATGAGTCTGGGAATGGGATATCTTTCATTTCTGATCTTAATAACTTGTTTTCTCTATATTTTTTCTTCGTCTCGTTTTAGGTACACCGATTTTACTATTTTGTTTTGTTTTCTCAACGAACCAGCTTAAGTTTCATTGATTTTCTCTATTGTATTGTTTTTCCGTTTTCCATTTCATGCATTTCTACTTTGATTTTTTCAATTTTATTTTTTGTACTCCCATTTTGTATTTAATATGCTCTTCTTTCTCTTCTTTCTTATGCTACAACTTGAGATTCCTGACTTGAGAGGTTTTTTCCAAATATTGGGCTTCAGTGTTACCAATTTCCCCACTAAATATTGCTTTAGTGGAATGCCATAGTTTGCTGTGTTGTTTTCATTTTAGTTCAATTCAAAAGACTTTCTGTTGTCCCTTGTGATTTTCCTTTCACTCATGGACTCTTTAGAAATGTGATAGTTAATTTTCAAATATTTGGAGATTTGATTTCCAATATTATTTTCTGTTATTGATTTATAATCTAATTCCTTTGCACTCAGAGAAAAGACCTTTTATGACTTTAACACTTAAAATATATTGAGGCTTGTTTATGGCTAGAGTATGGGATATATTACTAAGTATTCCATGCCTACTTTAATAAAATATATTTTCTCTTACGGTTTAATAGAATGTTCTATAAATGGCAATTAGGTCATGAGGGTTGATAGACTTGTTTAAATCTTCTATATTCTTCCTAATTTTCATTCTAATTGTTTTGTCAGTTGTTAAGGAAAGAATATTGAATTATCTGACAATAGCTGTAGAATTTTAGTGTCACTTTCAGTTTTCTTCATGTATTTTGAATATCTCTTACTAGGTATACAAACATTTAGGATTATGCTGTATTCTTAATGAACTAAACTCTGTCATTATGACATTAATTTCTTTATCTCGGTAATATTCTTTTTTTCTGAAATCGACTTTGTCTGATAGTAATAGAGCTACACCATTTGATTCACTTGATTAGTGTTTTATATCCTTTAAAAATTATGTATGCTTTTCTATTCTTTTATTTTATTTCTTTTCATTTATTTTCATCGATTATATTTGAATCATTTTCTTGCTGGCAACATCCAGTTAGTTGGTTGCTGTTTTATATCTAATCATATAACTTCCACTTTTAATTGTGGTATTTATACCATTTTAATATGATTACCGTTTTGATTGGGTTTAAATTTTTCATCATAATGTTTGTTGCTGGCTTTGGTGGGGAAAAACCTTCACAAATAGTTGGACATGAGAGTACCAGGTTGGTAGGGCTTATGGCAGTGATGAGTCCAAAGGGTGCACGGTAGCTGATGGTCTGAGGACTGTGTGGCTGCACCAGGGCTGGGAAGTGCAGCGGCTTCAGTTCCAGGGGAGTGCAGTTAGATGGTTTCTGTGCAGATCTACTAGCTAGGATCTGCAGTGGCCAAAATTATGGGATGCTCTGCCGCAGTGGCTGTGTGGGTCTACAGTGGTTGCAAGGGCTGCTGAGGGTTTTCTGCTCTCTTTTTCTCCCATGGAGGAAGCCATGGCTGAGGGGATTCTCTTTGGCATTGAGCTGTGTCAGTCTGGCAGATGGGGTAATGTGGATAAAATCTTTTCTGCACTTTCTATGTGGCTATTCTCAGTTCCTTATTTTCCTGTGTTGCTGCAGTTTTTAAATCACACTCTGGAGCACTCCCAGAGCTACTTTTGTGCCGAAATAGTTGTTAAATCATTGTTTTTATTGGAGATTCGGGGATGGTTGAGGCCTAGAACCTTGCAGTCTGCCGTCTTGCTTATATCATACCCCTGTTTTCTATTTACTGGGATGAAAGAGTGGGGACTGCAACTCCAAGCTGCCATGAGCACAGTGCTGGGAAGTTAATGGCTGTGAGGGACAGGCCTGGGGCAGATGAAAGCCACATGATAAGGCACCCTCCTGTGCCCCAGGTCTAGACTCTTGCTCTGGCACTTTTGCTCAATACAGAGGGAAACATTGGCATCATTGCCATCTATGCACCTCTCTCTCTTCCATGTCATTTTTTAATTGAACATATGAAAATCAGTTTTAATAACTCTTTTTGTATCCTCGTCTGGTAAATCTAACATTTATGCCAAGTCTAAGTCAGTTTCAATTGATTAGTTTATTGACGCATTATAAGTCACAGTTTTTTGCCTCTTAGAACTTTTGATGGGATGGTAGATATCATGAAATTTGCTTTGTTGCCTGGTAGACATTTTTTTTTTTCTCTGATCTTGAGCTTTCAACCGTGATGTAGTAAGATCACCTGGAGCAAAATTGAAAGCTGAGTCTTGCTTTTAAGGTTTTATGGATACTAATGGAATAGTCCTGAATCTAGGGCTTATTATTTCTCACTGCTGAGAAAACACCATATGAATCTTGAGCTTTTCCAGTCTGACTCATAGGAACAGGCACTATTTCCAACTCTACATCAGCAATGAACAGAGCTACCACTAATCCTTTTGGGTAGTTTAATCCCAAATCAGGAGTGGTTTTCCCTCAGGTATGTGCAGATCTGCACTTATTTAATGCTCCAAGTACAACTTCTGCGGATCTCCAAATGTTTCTCATTGTGCTTCAGTGACTTGATCATTCTGGACTTTCAATTTTATGTCCTCAAATCAGGGAAACTGTCAGTCTCCTCTTGTAATTTTCCTTCCTGTGCTGTTTCAAAAACAAAACAAAACAAAACAAAACAAAAAAAACGTTTAAAGGCAGTAAGCCAAGGTAATTGCTGAACTGAGTTCAATTGTTTCCCTTCTCTCAGGAATTGTTGCTTTCTTTCACTGTCTGATGAAGTTATTTGTACATTATTGTTTCATACACTTTGTCTTTTTTGTTTTTTCAAGTCATTTTAATAGTTTACATGTCTCTACAAATAAGCATGTGCAGCACCATAACAGAATAAATCAACTAATTTTCCAATTATAAGCTATAAATATAAACTCATTGTTTATTTAAGAAATTAATCTTAAATATTTAATTTTTTGTTAAAATATTGTTTAAAAATGTTCCATTTTATATACCTATTTGTAATGCCATAGAAAATTTCTAATCACAAAAGAAATACCAAGTCATGATTACTTGTCTAGAAATATTAAAATATTATTTTTAATTAGCTGTTGTGTCTATTTTCCAATTACAGTCAAAATGGAGTAAAAAAATCTCAATACTTAATTAAGCCTACTTAAGTTCACAAATGTAGATTTCCATTTTTTTCCTAGTTTCTAGTAGGAATACTCAAAAACTATACAACGCAATTAGATGTTCTTTGTACTTTATATGTAATGTGGATTTAGAGTAGTGTTTTCTAAACCTGAACATTTTAAGAAAATATTATTTCATCATTTAGATTGCTTTCAGAAATCATACAAATAATCTCAATATATCTTCTTTAGAAATAATTTTGAAATTATACATATGAATCCTAAATAATTAGGGATAGAAATCAACACTGAGGAAGTCCTACATTTTTTATTTTGACATTAAAATAATATCCAGGCCACTGGGTATTTTAGTGTGTTCTTAGCAGCAAAATCGTCCCATGGACCGTATAAATCACTTTCAAGAAAAGTAAATTCAAAAGTTTGATCACACATATCACATTTGACTGAGCAGTGAGTGTTCCTTTTGTCCACACTAAAAGGTTAATGACTTGAGGAAAATGCTCGCAGTAGTACTATAGAGCTGTATACTGTTTCTCCGCTTTTCCATTCTCAACAAGCTATTGAGCGTAGTAATGACACGCAAGCCAGCCAGCATCTCAGTATTCAGGTGATTTCACCTTTCTTTCATTCCACAAACTTCGTAATATATTTATCACCTTGATTTATCACAAGCAATCTTACACTGAAACATCCTTTTGTTCTTTTCTGATGTTACTTTCTCCTGAGCTACAGTGAGGATTTGGTGTCAGCCAAATATTTAAAGGGAGTTTATAGTTATATTTTAGGGCTTCCCTCACTACATGACTTTCTTTTTCTGGGATCTCTCTCTTCAATTTCCAGCTACGCTGACAGCCTTGAATGACATTTTATGATATATCTAGTCAATAAAATAGTAGCTTTCTGCTTGAGTTTAATGGCCTAAGGAAAAAAAAAAAACATATAAATGTAAATCTCACTCAATGAGTCGAGCTTTCTTTTTTCAAAGGTTAAATCATCTACAAGTTTTGGTCCTCTACCATGATATTAAATAATTTTTGTATAAATATACAATTTTTTTAGCTTCTTATTGCTGTTGCAGTGTTAGTCCATTATAACTCACTCCACTAGCACCTAATCTGGAACTCTTAGAATTATTTACATTTAATTCTTTTACATGGGATATTTTTTCTTTAGGACTGAAATAACATATTGTAAGGAATTTTTATGAGGTTATTTGTTTGCAGCCTAAAGATGTTCCAACCGTGTCTGAATTGTCTATACAATTTAGAGCTGCTATATAGACTATTTTTTATGCAAAATTGGATGAGCATATAGAATTTTAATGAGCTTCAATCATTTTCAAAATTATCTATTTCTTAAGCAATAAAGTCATTTAAAGCATTGTGATTAGAGAAGATGAATTCTAAGGGAAAATATAAAGGATTGTGATATGTGAAAACTGCCTGAAAACAAGAATTAATTACCTCCTGAATAAAAAGACATATGTCCTCCAAAATTCTTTATTTGATTTATGTAAATTAGTTTCATATCACATCTGAGTGCAAGTTCGCAGTGATTTACCTTAACAATGAATGGTCCTAATGCTAAAGGTGGACAGCTAAACAGGAGAAACTCTGTTATTAATAGGTACAATAAAGGCTACGTTGTCAACAGAAATTGTGAACTAGAAATGAGCCCAGTACCAAATTCCTACCCTGGCTACAGAAAAACTCTTGTTGTGGAGAAGTGGGGAAAGAAATTATTTTCTGAAGCTTTGTGCTATAAGCTTCCCCTAAGAATATGCAGAAACATTTGCATCACTGATATGATCGAAAAATCCAAACTGATATCTTTAACTCCAAGTGTATCTTATGTGATTCCCCTAAGGTGAAAGTTATAATTATCAAAATCAACCTCCAGAATGTAAATATGTCACAAACTGGCCCTGAGCCATATTCTATTTAAAAATGGCATTTATCTGTATCCTCAACTCTATAACCTGAACCCCCAGATGGGTTTGGCAAGCAGTTTCAAGAGTTACATACTAATTCAATACTAGCAAGGGGAATATCATGAGCTGTGATTAGGAACCACTGATACATGTCTATAATTCTCATTTGTTTATTTAAAGCATGAATCAGTTCAAAAAGCAATCACACAAATGAAACTGAACTTCAGTAGAGGTTAATATTTTATTGCCAGTCCATCACTAGCATAAGTTAGCAAAGGCAATGTTTGCATGATTTTTCTTTAGAGCTTGTGGATATAGTTCATACACAAATTCACAAATTCTATTCAATGGGTTATAATGTCACAAGTAGTAATAACTAAAAGGGGTTCTATTCTCCCATAAATATTTTAAAATTTATGATGAATAACAAAATAGTCATTTGTTCAGCTTACCTTTTGTGTTTATTCTGTTTATCAATGCTATTTAGGTAATGCAATAATATAAGGCAAGAAAATAAAGCAAAAGGCCTTAAGAAAAGCATTTCAATTTTTTAAATAGATGATATGATATTTTATGTAAGAATTAGTATAGGATCTCCAAAATGCTGCTAGAGCCAATAAATGAATTTAGCAATGTGCAGGATATAAGATCAATACACAAGATCAATATCCATATATTCACAAAAAACAATTGCAAAATGATTTTAGTAAACTAATATAATAGCATATACATATCTTAAAATGGGTCTACAATAATTGTGCAAATCTTTTACACAATACACTAGAATGTAGAGCTAAGAAAACATTAAAAATATTTAAATAAAAGTAGATATGTAAGATATGTAATACATTCAGAAATTATAAGACTGTATTTTATGATATTCATTCTGCATAAATTAATACATAGTTTCAACATGACTGCATTCAAAATGCAGGCCAATTTTGAAAACTGGAAAAGCAGCCCGTAAGATTTCATGGGAATACAAAAAATCTAGAAATACCAAGATTTTTAAGAAAAGATTAACAAAGTGAAATGACCTAAAATTACTGTTGTCTAGTTTTGCTTTAAGGGTTACACAGTCAAGATAGTGTTGTATTCACAGAACAATAACAAATAGATCAGTAGAACATAATAAATAATGCAGAATTGGACCTATATATATATATTCAGTTGAATTTTACATGTATGTTTTTATTTCAATTGATACCTTTTACCCACTTTTCATGTCAAATAAATGGTAAAAAGAAAATATTTTGAACCATTGACACTGATGACAGTCAAATATTTTCATAGAAAAGTGAGATATGCCACTCACCTCTTTCTGTACCTTAAAAAATAATTCGAGACAATTATAGAATACAGAAACACAAATATTTTAGCATAAAACATATAACAATATCTTAATAGCTTTGGGTTAATCAAAGTTTTTTTAGATGGTATGTAATAAGCAGTAATCTTTTTTTAAAAGACAAGTTTATCATAATATAAAATATATTTACTATTAAAATACATCATTAAGAAATTGATTATGCAAGTCACAGACTTTAAGAAAATATTTGCCATGCATATATCTGTTAGAGAACTAACACTTGGATTTTAAAATATTCATACACATCTGCAACAGAAAGAAAAACTAATAAAAATTGGCAAAAATATGAACACTCAATTTGCAAAAAAAAGTAAGAATGTCCAATAAACACAGGAAAATATGTTAAATATTATTATTCATTTTGAAAATGCAAATGAAACACACATTAAGAGATTATTGCATACACTCTAAAACAGCTACAACCAAAAGTACTTATGTTACCACATGTTGGCAAATATTGACATAATTAGAACCCTTATGCATTGCTGGTGGGAGAATAGTTATATAACCACTTTTTAGAAAACTGTTTTAATTAATGCTAAATATACCTCTAGCTTATAACGTTGCAAATTAATATTTAGATACTTAGCCATATAAATTACCAAAAGGTCACAAAAATATTTGTACATATATATTCATGAGAATCTATAGTTGGACAAAACACAAATGTTCACAACAAAAAGCATAATCATGCTAAAATTTATTCATGGCATTGAGTAATATTTTGCTATGAAAAAACAAATTATTGATAAAGTATCATAGATGAATCTAAAAGACACACAGGCAAATCTAATCAATAACGATAGCAACCAGAACGCAGCTGACTCAGAGAGAGACAAAAATGAGTGATGAGGAACTTGTGTGAATTTTCTGGAGTGATGGAAATGTTCTATGTGTAATTTTTGTCCGTATACATACGGGCGCATACAATTGTCTAACTTATCACATGAACCATTTCTGTATAGTTTGTTGTATACATTATTATAGTTTCATTTAAAAACTATCAAAGGACTTTTTGAGAAACCTAAGTTTACACCACAATTATTGGAGCATGCACAAAATCTTACATCATTGTGTGAAGTTCTTATTCTTAAACAAGTAGATGGTTTAAGTTTGCTGTTATCTATATTCAGTAGAATATTTGGGGTAGTAAATGAGACTTGGTAGACATTTATTTTCTGAAGAAAATAACAAGCATATGCTAGTACTTCAACGGCCTGAATATCTGAAACTCAGTACGGTGTTTTTGTTATCATTCAGTTTTAGATTTTTTTCCTAAAAAATCCAAACAAACAAAAACAAACAAACAAAAAAACAGTGCCTGACACTCAGTGGAGAAGTGTTGTTTGTATTCTCTGTTCAGTTTGCAAAGTCATATATCCATAATTCTTGTTGAATTTCTTTTTTTTCCCACAACTGCTGACCTTTTCTGGAAAAAAAATAGCTGATAGCTTTGAATGACAGATACATAGACTGACATTTACATCATGTTCATCATTCATTAAATGAGTTTTTATTCTGGACACTACATTAGGTTCTAAAATAGAAAAATAATCAGGATAGCTTTTATTATGTTACATAGGTAAAAACTTACTAGCCGTAACATTTTGCCCCAACTTTCTATTCTTTTAGCTAAGATGATATTTTCTGGCTCATTTACTAAGTATATCTTTATTCTTTCATTAGATTCAAATATATTCTCTTCTCATTTTAAAACCTGATTATATTGTCTCATCTCCACTTTAAATTCCCATCAAATAATTAAACATAATCGCCTGCGTACCTTCTCGGTGGTCTACCTCATTTTTGTTCTTGGGACATCTTTCCACTATCTATTTGATTCTCTGTACCTGGGCATTTCTTTCTCTATCCAGCTGTTAGCTCTCTGAGTCTTCCCTCTAGGATTGATCCTACCACGAAATTAAACTGTACCACCATCTGCTTCTCACAGGTAAACAATAGAACATAAAACATTGGCTATACCACTAAATATCTATTAGTTATTCTAATTTTGTAAGACCACATAGAGAAAACCCCCACACAAAAGACAACAATTAATTCTCATATCATTAATTGCACAAGACTAAATTATCTCTTATACTTTCAAATATGCATAGTTTTCCCAATCATACTTTTATTACCAACGTGTTTTGTTCAGGTTATAGAAAGTCTGATTTCATCTTTTATTTTTATTATTATTATCATTTTTTGAGACGGAGTCTCGCTCTGTCGCCCAGGCTGGAGTGCAGTGGCCGGCTCTCAGCTCACTGCAAGCTCCGCCTCCCGGGTTCCCGCCATTCTCCTGCCTCAGCCTCAGGAGTAGCTGGGACTACAGGCACCCGCCACCTCGCCCGGCTAGTTTTTTGTATTTTTTAGTAGAGACGGGGTTTCACCGTGTTAGCCAGGATGGTCTTGATCTCCTGACCTCGTGATCCGCCCGTCTTGGCCTCCCAAAGTGCTGGGATTACAGGCTTGAGCCACCGCGCCCGGCCGACATCATCTTTTAAAAGTGTAATGATTTTCTAAGAAACGTCATGATTATCAGTAAAACTGCTTTACGATTAAATTTTGAGTCATTTAATAAAACACTATTTTGTTTCTTATTTCCAAGAAGACTATACATGCACACAATTTGTCTTCCTAATTGCCAAAACTGCATCTCATCTAGTAAGGCTTATATTTTATTAAAGCTCACAATATGAGATTAATAAAACTAAATCATTTTAGAATTATTCATAGAAATATGTAGCTAAATAAGTGTTCAGGACATATTGTATATCCTTCAAATAAAAAATAAGCTAATATGAGAAAACTAGATTAAAAATTAGAAGTAAAATTCATTTTGTTTGCTATTTTTCAAGGGGTTAATAATTTCTAAATAAAAAAATGTATGACAGCTCTGAGCAATCTTTTAAATCCTTTTTATCAGATGCATAAAAATGTATGTACCACCACCAAATAGCTACGCATATCTACAACAATCAACATTACAGTTATATACAATCTAAATGTGGAAAGAAAATTACAAATTGTTATGATTCATACTAAATAAGTTGTTTCTTCTTAATGGGATTTTCCCTTCTTTCTGAAATAAGCTCAGTTTTTAAATCTTGTTTCCAATTGACAGATTTGTGTGATTTTGATGATGAAGGAAATTGATTTGCTCTTCCAATAATACATTCAATTGATCTCCATTGATATGTTTTGGCCACATAATAAGACGTTTGGTGTGCAGTATTTGACATGTTCCCTGCCCCCTCTGGATCTTACAGTATAGCACTCACTCACCAGCTTGAGCACTTACATTAAGCAAGAAATGTTTTACACACTAGAGGCATAGTCATAAACAATTGATTTTGTCTTTGTCTTTAGATATTAAAAAAGTACAATGTGTACTATAAAAATGAACATATTGAAGGTTAGAGAAATATATAGAATATCATTATAGGGATTAGGAAAGACCACATAAAAGAAAATTTAATATTGAGGGATGAATAATGACGATCTTAAAATATTTTTAAAATAGTTGAAGGAACTAAGTAGAACAAAAAACACAGAGAAAGAGAAAAGAAAGAGCTTGAAATATCACAGAATTTAGACTTAATTCCATATAGTTTTGGATCATTGATAGTTATTAACTGCTGATTTTTGAACTGACTCCCCTCTGGTATTTTCTTCATAGGCTACATTCTGGTGCTGCAAGCATGGATTATGCAGACTCAAGAGAAAACCAGCCTCTCGTTTATCCTGGTCCTTTTCATTGTTTTCCAGTTACAACCATCATGCTCAGCTTGTCATTCGATAGTATAAGAATGATTATTATTAAACAATATGTAAAGAGAAATATATTATCTTATACATTGATATAATTGAATTAATATGATTTGTATTAAATTGTAAACATTTAACAAAGAAACTCCAAATATTTTAGGAGGTATAAATTTGCACTTTTAAAGTTTCAGTATGCAAGCCAAAAAAATCACAACAGTAAAGACAGGCAACATAAAATGAAAATTCTAAAGGAGAACCTGAAATTCCCTCTGTAAGAAAAGTACTGACAAAGTGAAAATTAGACTATTTAGAAAATATTCATACATAGTTTAGTTTCCACCATTTACCTTTCATAGTAGTTTTTTAACATTATTAAGTGTTGGTGAAAATAATATGTGCTTTTTAATGTGATTTTATTGACTATTTCTATTACTGTAAAATAGGATGTGAGCTAAAGTTGTAAACAGCCTTTGCATGATTTATTGTAAAACAGTTTTCCCACTACTGCAGGCACTGTAATGCAAGCCTTTTTACCGGAGCATTGGCTAAGAAAGCTGAAAACTCACATGAAATATGTATTTCAGAATAATTATGGAGACCAAAATAAGTTGTTTATAAAACTTTTAAATTAATGAATGAATGAATTTGAAATGTGTGTTGATCTCCTTAAATGTGATTTTTCTTGACAGGTAATGTCATATCAGCAAGAACAGTTCAATGTTATTCAATAGCATGCACTTACGGAGTATTTACTCTATCAGAATATGCAGATATGGCATAGGCTACAGGGAGAAACTGACTTCAAAACAGATAACGTACTGTATCTCATGTGAATACTCTGATCCAAGTTTGTGAAGTGAGAAATGGGAGTGTTTAATTTAGATCTTTGTATCCAGAAAACAATATCACAGCAGGACAGGCAGACGGGCATACTAAACATAAATATGTTTTCAAGATGTAAAAACACCTGCATAAAAAGGAAAAAAATGTTTTGTTTACACAGCAAATGAATATCTACATATAACTGAAGGTTTGATTTTGAAAAGTATTTTATGAATATCTATCAGTTCTTAAAATATATATTTTGAATCCTCTTTTTGAATCTGATCAAAGCTAGAGACATCTCGAAGCTGAACCTGAACTTCTTCAGCCTTTCTACATAAAATAATACCTGTTTGGCTGAAACCGTGGTGCAAGATGAAAACCAACAGTTCGCAGCCTTTTCCTATTGTTGTTCAAATTAGAACCTCAAGAACCCCACCAACCTGACTGACTTGTTCAGAGTATTTGCCAGTAGTTTTTGTCTGTATTATTTGTATAAATATTAACTTTTCATCATAAATGATTTAGTTTGATAATTTATATATTTTTTCTTTAATATATTATGTAACTTTATTTTCTTTATAAATTCATTTCTGTAAGCTATTGTTCAAGATATTGTAGTTTAATCCCTAAATTATTGTTTAGTTCCTTATGTATGTACCTACCTGTTGGGAGCTCAGCTCAGCTGGAGAGAGAGCTGAACTGCCAGGTGTCAGAGTAGTCACTTATAGCAACAACAAGCCAAAATGATGGTTAACTATTAAGCTTTTGATCACTTACCTTGATAATAAAAGCAAGACGCTAAAACAAGAGAAAGGGCCTTTTCCATTTTGCCCCATGGAACGGGTGCACTGGTTCAAGGATCAGGAAGGTTGGCGCAGATGTGGTGGTCCTCTAATTGTTGAGGTAGCCCCAGACAAGGAGAGGCTATAGTTTTATGGACCCTGGGGCCCAGGGAAAGGCAAAAAAAAAAAAAAGGGGGGGGGGGGGGGGGGCGAAAAATAATGAGTACTGAGATAGTAGGGAACAGTCTTCAAGGTTTCCTCTTCCTCCTTCCCATAAGGAACCTCAGAAAAGGAGAACTACGAACGAAGGTCCCAGAGCTAAGAATGGAAATATATGTAAGAGCTTGTTGGCCCGAGGGAACAGAATCCTTGACTGCAGCTTCCTTCAGAGGATGCACTGCACTGGCTGTGCACCACTTCTGGTGTGGGGAGGGCAGCTTTTGCTTGTGAAGAACTTCCAGGCAAAGGCTTTATAATCCCCTAATGTTAAGTCTGAAAATTCAAACATCGATATAACCAGGAGCCACACTTTTGTGACCAGGAGCCATACTTTTCACCTCCACTTCTTGATTTTTCAGGACTTGAGCAAGAAAATAGGCCAGTTTACCACGGAACCAAATGGGTCATACTTCAGGGGCCTGTCAGTAATTTGTTCGATGCAACAGAAGATCATGATTATGATTAAAATTATTTCTAGCAGAATGATCAGGCCCTTCTTGAATATAAACATGCGGCCCAACCATTGCCAAAACAGAAAAAAAATATATAAATTAAAAAAATATATCCCATAGCCCCTCTGGATCTACTTTAGAGAATCAGGAAGCTTTAAAAAAAAAAAGTAAATAAAAGAATCATAAATCTTTTTTATCTTTTTTTTTTTTTAATCTGGCCTAAGGCATAAATTTATGACATATAGCACAATTCTGGCCAGTAAGGTGAGGCTAACCTAAGTATCTTTCAGAGCTAAGGCAATGTCCTGATAGAGTATAATACACAAGAAGTACAATCCCATCAGAGATGTTTGGTGCCCTCCAAACATGTAAGGGCACTCCAAACATGATATTCAGTAACCAGGCAGTTAGGTTAACAGAGGTCCCCATTGTGGCCTTCCAGCCTGGGGGCTACTGCCCTGGCATCCCCTATCCAGATTGAACAATTCAGTCCAGTCCTTGTTTTCTGAGGCAGTTCGATTGAAATAGTTTTGTGTCCATGACATCAGTTAATATGTCTCACTACTGTGGACAATATCTGGAGGTATTTTGCCAGGAAAGTGCAGGAGCTGAAACCACTGTCTGCTGTCTTAGTTAGCAGTCAGGTGTGGCGGTAAATTCAGCATTTAGCCTGAATTAAATGTCCTCGCAGCAGCTTGGAAAGGCAGCACGGGGAGTTCTTTTTCAGAAGGAGTAGCAAGTTTTCAGGAGCAGGTCAGAAATCAAAAGGTCATGAATATCCAGCGCTCTACCCCCCGCTCAGATGCTGGGATTTTAGTTTATTTGGTTGTTATTGCTGTCTCATTTAGTCATCACAACTTAACATTTTAAAAAACTGCTGCCTACTTTTATCCAGACCTTTTGTCTGAAAGGGTTGTATGCAAGAGTGATGCGTGTAGCATATGACTAAGTCCTAGCCAGCAAAATGTAGACTGAAATATTGCACGTCACTGTCAGGCTGTGTTCATTAAAAGAAAGAAAGGTGAGGAGGGGAGGGCAGGGGAAGGGATGAAAGAAAAAGGACAGGAGAGCATATGCAATGTACTTTCCCCAACTGCTAGTTTAATGTTAAGGACTCTGAGAAAGTCAAATCCTAGAAGAGACAAGCAGAAAAGCACTAAGGTCCTTGAGTCATTGCTACTAGCAGAACATTCCAGAATAGTGCCTACCAAAGAGCACCCATGTTGGACTAATAATAATTACTAAAATTTAGGGGTGACTGATGCAACTATTTGCCTACCTTGAATAATACATCCTTCAGCCCCAGTAATTTATAAATTAGGTAGGAATATAGACACATTTAATAACAACTTTTATAGTGTGAAAATGTTTGTGGTAAAAGTCTGCAGTGCCTGATAGTACCACAATGAAAATTTTGCTAAAATATTGAGAAATCACAAATTTCTAGTTGGGTCACAATTGACATAGGTATGGAAAATCTGAAACAATAATTAATGTTCATCAGACACTTCCCAGGTGCCAGCTCCGGACAAGACACTCTAAGAACTTTAGCTTAGATTGGGCTGCGAAAACAAGGTATAATAGATGGGTGGCTTATAAACAACAAAAATGTATTTCTCATAGTTCCAAAGGTTGAAAGTCCAAGATCAGGGTCCCAGCATGGTTGCTTCTGTTGAGGGCCCTCTTCTGAGATGCAGGCTGTCTACTTCTCATAGTATGCTCACATGGCAGAAGGAAAGCAGGCTGGCTTGGTGGCCTTTTCTTAGAAGGGCCCCAATCCCATTCTGAGGGCTTCACGCTCATGATCTGATTACCTCCCAAAAGCCCACCTCAAAATGCTATTTTGTTGGGTTTAGGATTTTAATGTGAATTTTGGGAGGATGCAAGCATTCACTTTATTATAGACTTCAACATCATTAACTCTTGTTGAACTATTTCACTGAGGGGAAAAGTTGAGCGTATGGAGTCACAGCTAGTAAATAGGTGTTCTCACTTCAAAGATTAGGTTCCTACTCACCAAATTTTAATCAGAGTGATATAGACCAAAAGAAAGAGAAGAGCACGCTAGTTAGAGGAAATTATGTATGCAAATTCTCATAGGTATGCAATATTGAGATATTTCAGTACCAGAAGTTAGCAACATTGCTGAAGAGAATAATGAAGGAAATAATGTAACAGCATTATTACTGATGAGATTATAGGGATAGGCAAGTTATAAAGGCAATTAACAACTTTGAACTTTATTAAGAACCTATACTTAGCAATCAAAATTTAACTAGTTTAATAATTCAGAAAGTCTCCTGATAAGCACTTTGGAGATTGGATTCTAAGTTGCAAGATCAAATGAAGAAAGAGCAGTTAGTAAATTTTTGTAATAATCTAGATAAGAAATGATGAAATCTTGACCAAGCCATTATGACTATAAAAGAAAAAGTGAGAGCAGTTTCAGGAAACACTAATTAACTAGAATTTATGGAACTTGATTTCGAATTGGACATAAATATCTTATGGGAGTGAAGAGTTTCAGGGATTCCCAGGGATTTGACTTAAGTAACTGGGTCGATGTTGATGCTACTTTCATTTTTTGACACAGAAAATCACTTAAACCAGTTTATTTTGTACAGAGAAATTGGGTGTTATTGTTAGAGACGGAGTGAAACACTGCAGGACAAATTCTTCTGATTTTCTTCTTTTTAGTATAGTAGTAGTATTACTATAGAGGACCAAGAACTTATCTCTGATTCTCTTCCTTGGAACCATATTTTGGTAATATTTTCAACAATAAACCTCCATAATCAATTGAATCTTCTGCTTTAACATTGCTTCAAAAATCAGTGCCTAGTAATCTGCTCCTATAAATGGAATCTGACCCTGTGCAACTGCCAATAATTGATACATACTCATATCCTTACTTTGCCTCCCATTAATGTTCCTTTCAAGTTCTATTTTTCAAGGGTTTTGTGTTCTTGGACTATTTGCCAGGTTGTCTCTTACATAATGTATTCTCTTTACATAAACACATTAACATTAATTATAGCAACAAACTCTGGACTGTTTCATTCACTCATTAAGTCATTAATTTAGTCCCTAGGTAATCAATGAACTCTACTATTATTTGGTACTATGCTAAAGATTGGGGACACAAATGTGAAAATGAGATATGGTGGCCACTGACATAAAACACATTCTTTTTAGAGATAAGTGAAAACAAAACATTTCGTGATAATATGATAATAGACCCAAAAAATTGCCTGATTGTGATACTTATTATGGCAAAAATAAGCAAGGGGTTAAGACGGAAAAGAGTAGAATTTGGAAATCCCAAGGTTGTGAAATTTTCTTCATCTAAATAGATTGTTTAAAAATTCGGTATATTATGCACGCCAACTCAGAGAAATTCAGCCTTCCAAAACCTGCCAGTGATAACAATACAATGAAAAGGAATGCATTCATTCTAAATTCCAATAGGCACATGAGTGTCCTGATTCTTTTTTTTTTTTTTTTTTTTTTTTTTTTTTTGTGACAGAGTGAGCTCTGTCACCCTGGCTAGAGTTCAGTGGCGCGATCTCTGCTCACTGCAACCTCCGCCTCCTGGGTTCAAGTGATTCTCCTGCCTCAGCCTCCCAGGTAGCTGGGACTATAGGTGTGTGCCACCACACCCGGCTAATTTTTTATTTTTAGTAGAGGCGGGGTTTCACCGTGTTGGCCAGGCTGTTCTTGAACTCCTGACCTCAAGTGATCCACCAGCCTCGGCCTCCCAAAATTCTGGGATTACAGGCATGAGCCACCATGCCCAGCCAACTGTCCTGATTCTTACATTGAAGGTTTGTTACAGCACAGCTTCCATTGCTTTCCAGTCATTTCTTGGAACATAGAAGGATAATGAAGCAAATGCAAATACCTTTATTTTCCAAAATTTTACTAAAAGTTTAAAATAAGTATTATAAAGGGCACCTGAATTTTAGAAGAGGAATTTACATTTTGCAAAGCTTTAAACTATTTTCTAATCCAGTCATTTGGCAAAATGATACAGGCAGCTATATGCTAAGCACATTCACACGACTTTGAGCATCATGGTATCTTTAATAAGAGCTTCTTTTCCCCCTTCTTTCTCAACTTAATTCAATGTCCTGAAAATGAATTACTGAATTTGTGTTAATATATGACCTTCCTGCTAATAAATATTTAAATCTTCCAAGGCCTTCAACCAACCTGACAGTTGTCTGAGTGTTATATATTCTAAGACTTCATTATCCGATACCATAATTTTCCAATACTTAAATGTTATTATTGGCAATATTTCCGCCAAGGCATCATTCATTGGTAGTCTGAATTTGCAAGATTACTTCCTTAGGGACAATACCTCAATGTATAGTTGGCTATATGAATATACAAAATTAGTCACGCAAGATCGTTTTGAAATCACAATAGAATACTGCGCATGTTAGCTTGTCTGAATACAAGAGAAAATTAAAGGGACTTCCGTATCAAGTTGAGTGGATTTTGGTAAATTGCCATGACTTTGTTAATATCTAAACTTGAGAATTTATTTTATTATTTATTGGTTTATTATTATTTTATTTTATTAAATTGTAAATATTTAATGTCTGCAGCAATAGAGGCAAACATAAGAGAAATTTATATACCTGCAACTATGATTAAACTGACAATAGCACTTTGCCACATTTTATATAGTTCTATTTAAAGTATATACATATTTTAAACAACTAATATCTTGTCCAAAAACCCAATACCCTTATCTTCTGAAATGTAAACACTATCCCAGATTTTGAAAATCTTTTGTCGATGCATGTTTTGGTTAGAGAATAAAATACTAATAATGTCTAAAACCTCGTTTTGATTACTGTTTTAATTTACTAGCTTTCTGCAATTGAATATGTGTGTGTCTGTGTGAGAGATGTGTGTTCACACATCTCTGTGTTTCAACTTTGATCCTCAACTGCATTGTATTATAACAGATTGGTCGCAAACCATATTAGATAAGATTAAAAGAAAGAGTATTATACATTAGTATAATAGTCTTCCCTTTAGGTTTTTTTTCACCTGTGCCCAGAAATCAAAATCTCAAAACCCTCGCTTCACTAATACAGGCATGATTTCTAAATGAAAATATCTGTAACTCCAGCTTTGCTCTTCCCTCCTGTTAATACTGTCCCCATCATTGTACTCACCTTCTCAACTCACACACACACACACACACAACACTGAAGGAATATATTTACAGAAACAATCCTCTTCATGATATTTAGAACTTCACACAGCCATGAATTGTGTTGAGTCCTTGTCCTTGCTAAGTTGTACAATCTGATAGGGCTTCATAGAAGAGATATAGTAAGTCATAATAAGTTTCTTTCTTGCCCACATTCCTGGAAGTTTGCTCTCAAATTCAAAGTATAAAAAATATCTTGAAGAAATACATAAAAATGCAAAATTTGGAGTCTCATCATCAGCTTTCCTATCACAGAGATTTGATTTAGTCTTTTGAAATACAGCCAAAAGAAATATACTGCTTTAAAGCACTTTATCCACGTAAATGTGAATGAGAAAAGTATTGACCCTAAGTTGGGGAGGTGTAGATGGTTCAGTGCCGTCTACAAGAAGAGTTGTAGATGGCACTGTGCCTGTTTTATGAACTATATCCGTAGAAGATGGAACAAAATGAAGAGAGCACAATTTTAAAAGTAATTTTAAAGATGAGAAATGAAGAATTTTCCTGAAACCGGTTTATAAGGTAGTTTCTAACACCTCCTGCAGACTCAAAATCCCATCACTGATAATATGATGTATCACAGTTTTTAGAATTTATTTTATTTTATTTCCTTAATGAACGTGGAGCAAGTTTTGAGGGTGGAAGGGGAGGACTGGAGGAAGACAGGATAGATCTGAGCTTTATTTAAAGATAATTTATGTCGATATTAGCTAGTTTTGTAAAAATGAAATCCAAATAATTTCACATTGCAGATATTTACATAGAAATATGTTTATAAGGAAATGTTGGAGTATTACTCATCCCAATTTTTTTATTCTGCAATAATATTTGATAATTTTATATGATTGCTTTCCCATGTAATATGACAAAATTATTCATTGTATTAATATTTTAGAGAGTTCTGTTGTTCATATAAATATATCAAAACTTCAAAAGGTTATATGTTTAAATGATACCAAATATTAAGCACTTAAAGAAAATTTTCTAAATTCTTAGGTTATCAAACTCATGTATTTACGTATTGCAACTTATATTAATACAGTTTATCTATATAATAATGTGATTTTCATGAAAATTTATGTGCACTGTAAAATGTAACTCAAACTATGATATAAATGAAATTCTTTTAATATGCAGTAGGAATTTAGGTAAACTCTCTTTGTTAAAGAGATATTTTGATCTTCATCTCTAATTATGCCCACACATGAATTTGAGTATATTCTCTTTTTTGCTTTATAAAATATATCCTAACAGAGTATTTCTTCTAAGATCATTCTTCATGAAGACCTTGAAAATCTTAAATAATAATAATTTTCAAAATACATTTGCCATGTGTTCTTGAGATGAAAGCTACACACATGTGTACAGACTCACACCAACACACACATAAAATTGAAGGTAATAGCACAATAGAATTTGCTTTTTAGAAATCCTGATAAATATTTATAAAAAAGCTTCGAGACCTCACGTGGGTCACATATAGACAAAACAAGCCTTGCTAACATAAGCAGCATAGTATCAATGGCAATTTATTATTTATTGATCATTAAACTACTTATCTGGTTTTGGTTTAGGTATATTCCATTTTGTATTTAAATTCTTGTAACAATATTATGATAACATTATTATTCTCATTTTTCAATAAATGAGACTCAAAAAAGATATGTATACAACCTTTATGAGATAATATGTGTAGATGAGATACATCTGAGAAAACTAAATTTTACTGCTGAATCTTGTTTCTTTTCCCCTAGGAATGAGTTCCTGTAGTAATTTATTTTCCCATATTCATTTAAATATTCTCTAAAATATGGTAAATTATTTAAATTACATAATTTATTGCATTCTTTCCAATAATTCTCCACAAATAATTTCCCCCAAATAAACATTAACATTTACTTCAAAAAAGGAAAGTGATAATTTATGAAATACATCCTTTCTTCATTCAGACAAGCTCTTAGAGATGAAAGATGACATCTGTCCAAGGCAAAAATAAATGTTTTTTCTTCTTCATTACGTAACTACTTAATTTGCTAAAAAAAAGAACTCTAAATAAAGTATTCCAATCACTTGGGTATAGATATTCTTGTGCTTTTATTTCTTTGGAAGATTATACATATTTTAAACTGATTAAAATGAACTTTGTAGCATATGTACATGAAAATAAACAATAGCCTGCACTTTATAATTTCCCTAGATTATAAAATAAGCCAAGGGACTCAATATAATTTTCCAGTTAAAGAAATATGCAAAAATAATTATAACTCTTTGTCTCTTGTATTCTGTTCTTTGGTTGCTTTGGTTTTGTTCCCAACTTTTATTTATAATTTCTTAAGAAATACAGAGACGGTGAAAACACTAAAATAAGCTGCCACAAGTATAGCCTCATTCTTGATATGTCAGTTTTCATCATTGACCACAATAATATAGCTCTCTGTCTTTCTAATATAGCTCTGGATATAGTATAAATGCAGATTTGTTTTGGATGAATCATTTGAAAATTTCAAAAACCATTTGAAATTAAATGGCAAACATACTGACATGTGACTCATACTTGCTATAGCATGTATCTCTAAAGAAAATGGGAGTTCTTCTACTTAAGTAAAATACCATTATCACACTCAACAATTTTAATTCAAATAATAAAACTTGCTAATAAACAACTATATATTTTTTTCCAATTGGCCTAATAATGTCCTTTATACCTGGTTAATATTTGTTTATTTTTATACCCAGGATCCAACCAAGAATTGTGCATTGTGTTTAGTAGGCATTTTTAAAATTTTCCTCTAAAATAGAAGAGTGCCTTTGCCTTTGTATGTCTTTTCTGTGATGGATATTTTTAAAAGTTCAAGTTTCTGTGAGTACAGCTGGTATATCTCCCAGTTGAATTTGTCTGATTTTTTTCTGCTTATTCAGAGTAAACATCTTTGTTAAGAATACTATACAACTATTATTATGTACTTTATTGTTTGAGGGAGGCTGTAAAGTCAGTTTGTAATATTATTGTTGATGTTGTTTGATCATATGAATTATGCGGTGTTCTCCAGATTTCTTCACATAAAAATTGTAGATTTTTTTGGAGTTTATTAGTAATCAATGAATATAATGTTTTCATACATCATGGAGTGTTTTTTGTTCTACAGAAGAAATTTTTCTCCCCAGAGCTTGTGTATTGTGTGTGTGTGTGCATATGTGTGTATCAAATGGACTTATTACTTTTTATCCATTATATTTATTACCATAATTAATATTTTGTTCCCTAATTGTCCCAAATTTGGATAGTGGAATTCCTTCAAGATTGTTTCTGTTTCATTTAGGGTGATCTTCTACGTTTTCAACAATACTAATAACAAAAACCTCATCATTTAGAATGTTATAGTGTTTAGGAATAAAATTCTGGGCAACTAGATCTAGATCTATTGTGGTATCATTGTTTTTAGGCTTTCCCAGTGGATAGGACTAATGGAGATTTAAAATGAAAGAACAAAAAATATATTCTATGCAAATAGCAACCAAAAGAGAGAAAAGGTGGCTATGCTTACATCAAACTAGCACACTAATATTAGACAAAATATTCAAATTAAACTTAAAATTAAAACAGGTTAAAAGTTATAAAACTGTGATAGATGCAGGAGGCAGATAAGGGGGAGGGTCCCAGAAAATCTCCAACACACCTGTGGAATGGAAGAATAGGGTGGAGCCACGGGAAGTTTGTGCCTTGTGCAGGGAGTGAGGAGCCTGGTCTCAGCTTCTGCGTGGTGGACTGTAATTCATTCTATGAGATGGAAGCCTGTAATTCATTCTATGAGTTGGAAGCCTGCCGTCAGGATCCCTTCTCACTTTGCTGAGGATTTTTTTTTTTTTTTTTTTTACTTTTTTCCTTTTCACCCAATATATTCCACTCTAGTCACCCTTCAGTGTGTCCTGTGCCTTATCTTTCCTGGTCATGTGATAAGAAACTGGTTTTAACTGAATGAGGGAGCAAAATTCTGCACCATTTTGGTGCCCAAACCTGGGGCATGAGAAAAGGTGAGTGATATGCGGGCCAAAAGATCTTTTTCCCTTTTGCTTCTAAGCCTTTTTTTCCTTGGCCTTTCTATGAGGGTACATTTTCAACAATACTAATAACAAAAACCTCATCGCTTAGAATGTTACGGTGTTTAGGAATAAAATTCTGCGCAACTAGATCTAGATCTATTGTGGTATCATTGTTTTAAGGCTTTTTCAGTTGACAGGACTAATGGAGATTTAAAGTGAAAGAGCAAAAAATATATTCTATGCAAATAGTAACACCCCATAAACAAAAAACACTCCATGATGTATGAAAACATTATATGCATTGATTACTAATAAACTCCAAAAAAAATCTACAATTTTTAAGTGAAGAAATCTGGAGGACACTGCATAATTCATGATCAAACAACATCAACAATACTATTACAAACTGACTTTACAGCCTCACTCAAACAATAAATGACACAATAATCATTGTATAGTATTCTTGACAAAGATGTTTACTCTGAATAAGCAGAAAATAATCAGACAAATTCAATTGGGAGATATACCAGCTGTACTCACAAAACCTGAACTTTTAAAATATCCATGACAGAAAAGACATACAAAGGCAAAGGCACTCTTCTATTTCAGAGGAAAATTTTAAAAATGCCTACTAAACACAATGCACAATTCTTGGTTGGATCCTGGGTGTAAAAATACCCTCCACGCACCACCACACCCCAACAGCTGCAGGTGATCACAGGATGAATGGGTGAATGGGGGCTATGGCCCAAAGGCCCCAGGTGACAGTCTGGCCAGCATTCCCCACCATAAAAGTCTCTCCCTGTTGGAGGAATTCATTTGCATAAGAATGAGAGGTTCTTCCCCAGGTACCTTTTTTTTTTTCTTTGCTCCAACCAGTCGGCAGTTAAGCTGTGTTTTTTGTTTTTTGTTTTCTTTTCTCCACCAGTCAGAAGTTAACTTTTTTAAAAGAAGCTTTTCTTTTTTTTTTTCTTTTAAAAGATGTTATACTATGCCAGGAATGATAAGGATCACTGTTTATGTTCTCTGTAAAGTCTGAATTATGAAAAAGGATTTGTGAGGTTGGCCTTAAGCTGTAGCCAATCTCCTGTGCTTTGCATGTGTTTCCGTTTGGTCAGTAGCAAACTTTGCTGCAGGCCTCCATCTTGTGTTGTGTCCTTGGAAGTATGACCTGTAACTACGCGGAAATGCTTTGTTCTAGCCTCTGCCATTTCACAATGGCAGCTTGGATTAAATCCCGACTTAGGGAATGAGTCCTTTCTGGTTTGATATCTGCATGATCTTTTTGACATTTGTTGATTTTTTTTTCCCCTACACAAAACACCTTGGATTTTCCTTTCTCTGAGACTTTAGTGAAGTTTGGAAGCCAGAAATGTTGGCCGCTTTACATGACTAAAGCCAGATAACAAGGAATTTAAAAGGATTTTCTTAAAGAGCGCTCCGCTTAATTAAAAGTGGATATCCACGTTATAGGTATATTTAAAAGGCCTTTATGTTTTCCTCTTCCTAGATGTATTTTGTTAAGAAACGTTTTTTTCTCAGTCAACTACATTCTTTTTCTGCATTTTGTATTGTCACTCTTAATGCATACATGAGAGGCCCTAAGATAACTCCTAGGGGCATGGGATTCCTTGGGAAAAACAGAGAAGGCACCACTGACCCTGTTTTGTGGAGAAACCTGTTTTACTCATGGAACCCCAGGAATGAAAAGCAGATAGATCCATCTCAAAATCTGTTCATGCCTCCTAGCTTTGCCTCTTTTTAGGCCTTAGGAAGTGCACGTTTTCCTAGCCCTGTCTCTTAAAGGGCTCCCCTAGGAGGCCTTAAAGATTATAGGTAAAATGCAGATGTTACCAAACTGCAAATTTTTGACTAAGTTTAAAGAATTGTTTTGATTTACATACAATAAAGCTAAAAGTTTAAACAAGTTGTGAAAGGGTTGTAAAATTTAATCTTTCAAAGGAAATTCTGTGTGAACATATTGACTAACTTCAAAAAGCTATTATATGTTCTTCTGTAAATTGAGCATTGAAATACAAGCACAACAAGGTACTCTTTTTTGTTTGTTTTATTATTATTATTATTATTTTTTAAGGTACTCTTAAGGCACTAATCTGTTCTTTAGCAAAATTTGTAAAGGGTTCTAACAACTTTTTGCTTTTTTAAAATTTCTGAGTCCACATTTCGGCAAAATACATGACTTATGGTAGTCTGAAATTCTATTTCATAATATTACATGTTTTAAATCTCTAATTTTTGATAGGCTTCCCAAAATCAAACTTTGGTTTCAAAATTATCTTTCCTGACACCTGGCTTTTCAATGTTATGGAGGACCCCTGGGGTATCCAGAAGAGAGGTAAACAATATTACCTGACATTTAGGTACATGAGATTGCCAAAATTCTATTCTATCTTGTTTAGGCTATGTTTTAGTGAATAATATTAATATTTATTTCAAAATTATATGGGATTTCTAAAATTCTAATGTCTAAGTATATGCTATTAATCACAGTCAAGGTTGTTATGTTAAATTGTTGTAAATCATGGGTATAACCAAATTTGACAGTCATGTTTCTGGCTGTACTATCCTGAACATTTTGTTACTCACTCACTACTGCTGTCTTGTTTTTATCCTCTTCAAATGATGGTTTATAATCACCTATAGAACATTAACAGGTGCTTTAAACACAGGTTTCTGATAACTTTGGAGATTGTGACATTGGATTAAAGGAAAAACATACAGGACTCATAAAGAGCTGAAATGTTCATGAATATCAAGCAAAACAAGAATAAGCTAAATGGACTGAACTAATAGACAACTGAAGTAAATTTATGAAGTATTGTTGATTCTTTTGTTTTTTAGAGTCAAGAAAATTTATTTTGAGCTATTCACAGCCTTTAATAATTGAGTAAGGTATACTCCTGTGAACAACATTTGGAGCATATTTATCTCTCTCTTTCTGCCTAGCTTCTCCATAATTTGGAAACTAGTTATGAGGATTTTTAACTTATGGCAATATAGTTGTTTGCATCAGTGCAATAAGAATCCATTTCCTTTTGCAACAGGATGCAATGGAGAAACTGGTTGTTTTACGAAGGCTTTGACTAAAAGGCTATACTACCCTTTAAAGAGTCAAGCTTGACTTGCAGAGCTGATAAAAGTCCTTTGGGAAAACTGTCCTCACACCTTGTCCACAATCCCTATACAGGGATCCTGACCTGTGGTAAGTAAAGAATGCCACTTTCTGACATTGGAGCCCAAGGGCTCCAAGTTTATCTTGTGACCTTAAGAGGAAAGGATCACCCAACTCACAGGTATTTGAGGACACAAACCCATGGCTAAGCTCAGCTTTAGAAAGTCCTATCTGAGATTCCTTGTGGAACAGAGTTCCATGAAAGCCAATCTAAAAGGCCTATGTAAAGGGAATTATTCTTGCTGTACTTTACGCGAATAATTGGGCCAAGTATAAGACGAAAGTCTATTTTGCGAACAACTCAGTCCTATTATTATTTGTTTTTAACAAAAACGAGGATGGGAGAGAGAAAAATTATGTTTCAAAACTTATTGTACATTCGTCATTAAATTCTAGCCTCAGTTGTTTTAGGTTCTTGCCTACATTTTAGACTAACCCTGCTTGTGCCTGTGAACCATCCAGTGATCTCCAACGGCAGTTCAGAAGGAACGGAAGGGGATGGCTAATGTAAAAATCTAGATCAATATTCTAGTTTTGAACCATTATCCTGCAAACACTGTCAGGCAATGAGAATAAATAGGGTGCTCATCACCTGAAGGTTTCCTTTTTGGGAAAGTAAGACCAAGGGAGCTGACCAAAGCCAAGCTCTGTGCATCCAAATATTAGCAGGCATAACTATAGTCACCAGTTACCTGGGCATGTCCAAGACATCCTTGTCTCTCACTTGTTGGAGGAGAACTCAATTTGACAGATTCAACTTAGCATTTGGCTTATAATATTGAGTCCGTGCAACCTTCCCAAAACACATTTTTGTCACGATCTCAATTCCAAGCTTCAGGTTGAAACACTAGGACAGAAAACTGGATCTGAGGGATACAGAGGCTGATGATAAAGGAAGTTAAAAGGCACAGTGCAGGTGAGCATGATCAAGCTCCTGCCAATTAAGCCAAGTTTCCCATTTCATGAATAAAGGTCATGTTAGTATCTATGGCATAAATTAGGTCTAGAGAATTCAAAGGCTACTGACAGCAGGGGAAATAGCCATACATGGGTAAGAGCAGATATCCCACCTTCTAGGCCCCCCTGTTAACATGGGTGAAAGCTGTTTTGACACCTGTTATAGTCTCTGGGACCTATAGAAACAAAAGGATGGAAGAAAGAAAGAGTAACACCTCACTTTCTCTCCCTCACGTATGTTGGGATATTTGCTAAGAAGAGAAGGGAATCAGGACACTTCACTCCCCTGTTTCTAGATGAGCAGCCTTTCATTTTTAGTCTGTGCCCCTTTCAAATGCATCCTGAACCCCTGGGACTCCTTTGAAAAAATGCCTTCTTTTTTCCTTCTTCCTCCTCTGTCCTCTCTTCACTGATAGGTAATTGTGTCTCGTACTATGGGACACTCCATTAAGATGCATCCTCCAAACTGGGAAAAGTTAATTCCCCAAACCTTAAACTGGTTGGCTTAGGATTGGACTCAAGGGAAAGAAACCCAGAAGCCTGAAATGCTGGCAAAAGGGTCGACATTTGTGTGTGTGTGTGTATGTGTGTGTGTGTGTGTTTTCTTTCTTTTTCCACTAGTTGGGCTTTTAACCTCCCTCTCACTGTGCAAACTGGTAAAAGACCTCAGATTTTTGAGTTCTTCTTTCCCCTACTTGTTTTGTTTTGATACATGTTTTCTAATAACCTGGTTTGCCTCATCTCACCTTTAGGCCATCAAACTCTAAATGGTCATTCAACTGGAGCTTCACATGATGGACCCTTTTGCCAGGGACACTTAAATAGGCCCCCGAGGGACATTGGACTGCTGTTTTCCTTAAACAGCACCCCTTGTCATCAGGAAGCATTAAGATCAGTCCTCATACCTATCCTTATTCTTATTCTAACGTAGATGTATTCTAACATCTAACTTAGATGTACTTCTTTAGAGTAGGGCGATGATAGATGCAGGAGGTAGATAAGGAGGAGGGTCCCCAGATAATTTCCAGCCCACCTGCGCACTGGGAGAAGGGGGTGGAGCCATGGGAAGTTTGCACCTTGTGCAATAGGGAGAAGCCTGGCTCTTCAGCATGTGTGATGGTCTGGAATTCATTCTGTGAGATGGAAGCCCACTGTCAAGATCTTCTCTTGCTATTCTGAAAGGTTTTTATTTTTTTCTTTTCTTTGCCTTTTTGCCCAATAAATTACCCTCTACTTACCCTTCAATATGTCCACATACCTAATATTTCCTGTTCATGTGACAAGAACCCAGTTTTAACTTAACTAAGGAGCGAAGTTCTGCATCAACTAGATATTACTACTAATAAAAATTTCAATGTAACTGGAAAATATAGTAATTATAAACATTTAAGCAGCTAAGAATAGACCATTAATGTATATGAAGAAAAAGGTAACCAAATTAGAGAGAAATAGACAGTTCTACATTAAGAGTTGAAGACTTCAATACCTCACTCTTAATAACAGAATAAAATAGATGAAAATAAGTGAGGAAACAGAGAGCTTTAACAACTTAATGAACCACCTAGATATAACAGACATATACAGAACACTCTATCCAATAACAACAGCATACACGTTTTTCTCAAATGCACAAGGAACATTTTCCAAGATAGACTATATGTTTAGGCCACAAATTAAGTCCCAATCTATTTAAAATATAGATTTTTATATGAAGTATTTTTTATCACAATGGGATAAAGTTATAAATCAATAACAAAGATAAAACTGGAAAATTCACAATGTTTTAGAAATTAATATACTCAAACAATAGATCAAAAAATTATGAACTATATTAGAAAATTCTTAGAGAACAATGAATATAAAAACAGAACATGGCAAAACGTGGGATACAGCAAAAGCAGTGCTAAGGAAGAATTAGTAGCTATAAATATTTACATGACAAACAAAGAACGATTTCAAATAAACAACCTAGATTTACAACTAAAACTTATTTTAATAAAGAACAAACCAAACACAAAGTTAGCAGAAAATAGGAAGTAATAAAAATTAGAGCAGAGATAAATGACATAGAGAATAGCCAAACAATAGAGAAAAATTAATTCAAGCAAAATTGCTTCTCTAAAAAATCAACAAATTTAACAAAATTTTAGCTAGCTGGATTAAGAAAATAAAGGTAGAAGACTACATTACTAAAATCAGAATTGAAAATGGGTACATTACTACTGATTCTACAGAAAATTAAAACTATTGTAACAGAGATCTATGAGTAAATATACACCAACAGATGAGATAGCCTAGAAGAAATGGTCACATTTCTACAAACAAAAAACCTACCACAAGAAACTTACTAAGAAATAAAAATAAATCTGAATAGAACTATAGTAAAGTGATTGAATTGGTAATTTAAAATCTTCTGGCAAAGAAAAGAACAGGAGCTGGTGACTTCACTGGTAAGTTTTTCCAAACATTAAAAGAGAAATAAAATTAATTATCTCAAACTTCTACCAAAAATTTTCAGATGATGGAAAATTTTATAATATATTCTGTGAGGCCAACATTACCCTGATAACAAAGACAGAAAAGAACAGTACAGAAAAGAAAGAGAAAGAAAGAGAGAGAGAGAGAGAGAGAGGGAAAGAAAAGAGAGAAAGATGAAGGAGAGAGAAGAAAGAAGATAGAAAAAGAGACAGAAGAAAGGAAGGAATGAAGGAAAGAAAGAAGGAAAGAAAGAAAGAAGAAAAAAGAAAGAAAGAGAGAAAGAAAGAAAGAAAGAAAGAAAGAGAGAAAGAAAGAAAGAAAGAAAGAAAGAGAGAAAGAAAGAAAGAAAGAAAGAAAGAAAGAAAGAAAGAAAGAAAAAA
>NW_016808832.1:1238886-1254392 GCF_001698545.2 Rhinopithecus bieti
AGAAAGAAAGAAAGAAAGAAAGAAAGAAAGAAAGAAAGAAAGAAAGAAAGAAAGAAAGAAAGAAAGAAAAAAGAAAGGAAGGAAGGAAGGAAGGAAGGAAGGAAGGAAGGAAGGAAGGAAGGAAGGAAGGGAAAGAAAGAAAGAAAAGGAAAGAAGAAAGAGAGAGAGAGAGAAAGCGAGAGGCTGGATCTCATGGCTCATGTCTGTAATCCTAGGCAGAGTCTTCATGAATGGATTAATGCTGTTAATACCATGAGAGTTAGTAGGTTATCATGGGAATGAGTTCCTGATGAAAGGATAAATGTTGCCTCCTTACTTGCTGTCTCTCACAAACTTCTGCCTCTGCCATGGGATGTTGCAGCAGGAAGTAGCTAAGCAGTCGCATCTCCTCAATTCTAGATGACTCAGCCTCCAAAACTGCAAAACAAATAAAATTCTATTATTTACATATTACCTGGTCTCAGATGTTCTGTGATAGCAGCAGAAAATGAACTGGTACATTAATTATTGTGGAAATGCAAATCAAAAGTAAAATGAAATAATACCTCATACCCATTTGGATGGTTACTATCAAGATACAGAAAATAGTAAGTGTTGACCAAGATGTGAAGAAATTAGAACACTTGTGCTCTGTTAGTGGAAATATAAAATGGTATAGTTGCTGTGGAAAACAGTAGAGGACTTTCTCAAAAAATAAAATAAAATAGAATTGCAAAATTAAAATAGAATTAGATGCAATTCTACATCTAATTACATAACAAAAATATTTATAAGCAGGGTGTTGAAGAGATATTTGTACACCATGTTCATATCATCTCTATTCACAATAGCTAAAATATGGAAGCAACTCAAATGTCCATCTAAGCGCAAATAGCAAAATTAATGAGTAGAGAAGCAGAATGTGATATACACATACAACAAAATATTATTCAGCCTGAAAAAGAATAACATTCTGCAATATGTCACAGTGTGGATGAACCTGAAAGAAATCATGCTAAGTGGAACAAGCCAGTCACAAAAGGACAAATACTACGTGATTCCACGTATGTGGGGCACTTACAGTGGTCGTGGTCAGGGAATGGGGAGACCGGGGATAGAGTTATTGTTTCCTAAATGCAACATTTAGGTGTAACAAGGTGAAAATATTTATGGATATGAGCCCTTCAGGGTTTGAGATAGTAGTTTGGTTTAGTCAATTGGCTTTATTTCTATATGCATTCAGGGGGACAAGGCTCAGGTCAGCACTCCTGGGCTGTGTACTCTATCCCTGGATGGCTGGGATCAGGCTCATGGCTTTGTTCTTTGGCTCTCCGTCGTTAAGCACCTGCTGTCCTGGAGGGACTCAGGTGTTCCCAGCGCACTATCAACACTCCAATGGGGGATATACACTCCAATGGAGTAATATACACTCCAATGGGGGCAGCCAAAAAAGAAACTCCAGTGGAGCTGCAGTGGGGCCCCACACACATACACCAGGGGGTAGCAGCAGGTCTCCATACATGTGTGCACTGGCCAGGCAGCAGCGGGGAGATCTGGATGGGTCCACACTGGCAGAAGACCATCTACAAAAGTGTTTCAATAGGAAGGTGCAGTCGGCCAGCGGAAGGGCTATTGTGGTGGACACTGGCAAGTTGAAGCTGGTCTGCAAGTGGATGCGGGTAGGCAGGGAACCCGGGAGAGGGGAGCAGGAACCAGGGCACTTAGATCCGACTGGCCTCATCGCACAGGCAAGACAGCCCTGATCTGTGTAGTTTAGCAGGAAACAAAGGCTAAAGCTGCCTAGGCGAGTATGGCCAGCCTTAGATGTTCATGGTTCATGGTTATACTCTACTGCAGCTGTTCCCAGGCCAAACTTTCTGGACTCTGTACAGGCCAGAGTTCTGTCTCACCCACTGTCCATGCAGTTTTCCTGCCATCTCAGATGCCTGTGGGGTTGTAGAGTCCCCTGTAGCTAGGATCCTGAGAGTCTGTGGTGATAGTGGGCCACTACATACCCGTTTCAGTTGCCCTTCCAGGAGCCAGTCTGGGCCAGGAATGAGTTGTGGTGCTGGGTGCTCAGCAACCTTGTGTAGGGTTCCCAGCTTCCTCTTCTTTCAGCCCAGGGTCTGTGTCCTTATTTCCTTCTTTCTGGAGGTCTGTTCGGAGTGTGCTGGTCTACTTGTTGGTCTGGTCCCTCAGTGTAAGAAGTTCTTCCTGGCTGCTTCTAGTCGGCCATCTTGGCTCTTTCCCCACATGGAATTTCACAAATGGTAGGTTTATAGAACTTTGCTATTTGATAAGTCAGTATCCCCAAACTCAATAATATTTGCATGGAAATTGTTGTATTTATACATTTTCATATGATCTTCAGAATTAAATTTTCAAATCCCTAAAATAAAGTACCTTATATTTAATTGAATTATGTATATAATATTGTGAGGAGCATTTTAAATTATATTTTGACATTATAAAAATTATTCTTTTTTAGGTTACCCATATATTTTGAACGTCTCTAAATATACCTAAAATATTTTATTCTATTCACTGCTGTGTTTTTCTGCCTCCCCTATTGACCTGTATGTGAGCTTATCATGAAGGCTTTATTCTGTTTGTTTACGTTAGTAATTTCAGAATTAGCTCAGTGCTTGGACTGTCAATAGGTGTTTGAAAACCATTTGTTATGTAAATGAGAGAGTGAGTAAAATTTTTTTTATATACTACAATTTCTCAGAGTAAAATGAGATCATACCAAACATAATATTATACATTTATATATATATATATAGAGAGAGAGATGGAATTTCGCTTACTGCAAGCTCCACCTCCCAGGTTAAAGCAATTTCTCCTGCCTCAGCCTACTGAATAGCTGGGATTACAGGCATGTGCCACCATGCCCAGCTAATTTTGTTATTTTAGTAGAGATGGGGTTTCTCCATGTTGGTCAGGCTAATCTCCCAACCTCAGGTGATCTGCTCGCCTCGGCCTCCCAAAGTGCTGGGATTACAGGCATGAGCCACTATACCTGGCCTATTTAAGAATAATTTAATATAGCATGTGGTGAATAGTTTTCTTATCATTTAGCTACATATTTGAAGTTATATGGTTTAATATCAGTAGCATTAATAAATTTAATTTGGGAGCACATTTCAAGCAGACACATGCTCTAATTAGTTTCAGATATTGTTTGCCATTTTGCAATTATAACTCACTTTTCACAAGAAGAGATAATTTTTTCATATCACTTGAAATATAAATTGAGTTATTTTTTGATGTATATATCATAGGAGATTTCTTGATTCTCTGAAGAAAAATAGTCTTCTTCAATGAAACAAATAAAGTCAAATTTTATGACTATCAATAAAATAAAAATGAATCAACAGTAATTGAAAATAACAGATGGCATTAATATTTCATAGAAAAAGTGTCATCAGAAATGATAACAAAGTTCTTAGACACATATCAAAATGAATTAAACTGTATGGGTTTAACTTGGAACAATTGTCACGGATAAAAATAAAAGCTATAATTTTTCTAATGTTTTAAAGGGCGTTAAATATTGGTTTCGGGAAATATCAAAGGGACTCTTTATATATTCTGCATTTACTAATCCTTCGTGTCAGTTGAAAAACCAATGCAATTCCTGTTGAGAATTAATACAACTTTAGAAACATTATAAAGATGTTTTGGATGCTATGGATCTGTTCTTCTTTCATTTTAAAAGATAAAACTGAGAAGTAAAAGGTTACACAGCACAGTGTGGCAGGGCTCTGACTGGAGTACAGATTTTGTAACAAATCCTTTTCTTTTTTTTTTTTTTTTTTTTTTTTTTTTGTAGAGGGGGGGTTTCCCCGGTTTAGCCCGGATGGTCTCGATCTCCTGACCTCATGATCCGCCCGTCTCGGCCTCCCAAAGTGCTGGGATTACAGGCTTGAGCCACCGCGCCCGGCCTAACAAATCCTTTTCAATTAGCCCAGCTGCCGCTCTCAATTCAAACATGGGAAGTGTTTGAATTATTCCTATATTCAATATGACTTGGGGCTGTTGAATTGTCTGGTATTTTGGATCAGATGTAAAATAGTTTTAAAGATTTTGTATTATTGCCATGTAAATATTAACATGTTTCTCCCTCACTTTGAATACTTAAAATTAGTCTAAAAAAGGAAAACATAAATTTATATTTCCTTTTTTGTTTATTTGTCTCCATGTTTTCCTTTGTACTTATGCTTGTAAATATTTAAAGACTTTGGTAAGTGTAATACATTTTACGCAGTGTATTTACAAGTTAAAAAATGTGGAGTGAGACTGATTTTATCTCTCTGATTATATAAGTATATACAAATAATTGTTGCATATGGTTATCAATATTTTAAATGAAACTAGATTTTGAAGTCCTTGAGGATTATGGTGTCTTTCAGTTCAGTGAATTACATTATTCTTACATTGAATATTAATTTGGACTTAAGTGCACACTTTTTATCATCATCCAAGATGATGAGAAACACGTTTGTAAATATGTGCATAAAAGTGATTCATATGCTAAATATGAAAAAATTGGAATTTACTTATAAAATCATCATTTTGGCAATTAAATTTCTTTTCAACTGTAGTCACTTTCAAAGGATCTTTTCTTCCTAGGAATGAAAAAGATATCATAAACTTCTACTGATAAACATATTGAAAGATAGATAGGTTTCTCCTCAGATTATCTCTCCCTTTGTTCTTAGATATTACTGAATATGTATTATCTGAGTAAAAACAAGTTGGGCAGAAGGATGATTTTTAAAAAGTCCTTGTAACTCTGTATCACGCTCTAGGCTAATACAATTCTTGAACATTTTCAAGAGAGTATGTTTCTTGAAACATCTTTAGAGAAAAAACATTATGCACACATTTATGCACAAGATGAAAGAAAATAATTTTAAATAAACTCATTTTACTTCAAGATTATAACAATTATTAAGAAAATGTCTTTATTCTAACTTTTCACCTGTAAATTTCCAGAGAATACATTATTACACTTCACAGTGAATCTTAAAATTTAAATGTTTTTACAGTTTTAATTTAATATTTAATCTGTGGAATAAATAATGAATATACCCTAACAAAATAGCTTAAACAATAATATTCTGGAATTAACTACACAAATATATGTAGGTTTATTCTTATGCTTATACTCATTTTTGCCAATTATGCTCTCAAACAAAATTCTTGCTTGATAAATTTTGTATGAAAAATTATGACAATCCTGGCAATACTTTAACTTTTTTTAACTTGTTTACATTCGCAGACGAATTTGTAGTCACTAATCTATAGTGACAGAAAGTGGTTGCTTGGGGATTGGGCAAAGGACAGAGAGGAACTAGAGGGAAAGTTTACAAAGGGGCAAGAGAAAACTTTTTGGAGTGATGGGTATGTTCCCTATCTTGATTTTGGTGACCATTTCTACAGGTTTATACACATGTCAAACTTACACTATTGCATACTTTAAATGTGGAACTACTTTAATAACACTTGAACATTTTAATTAGTCTTTCAATTATTCAAAATATTCTAGCAATTATATGACCATCATGGATAGGAAAGTATGGGGAATGCCATGCAATTCAGTATAGCAGAAACATTATGTAATCTTTAAACAAAGTTTTGGGTTAAAGTAATAGTATAATAGTTTTATTTGAATGACATTGTGAGATTGTTAAATAGACATGCTTTCTAAGTGACTTCCAAGATAAAAGTTAAACCCTATCACATCAACTATCTAAATATTTTTTTAATTATTAAGGTAGTATAATTACTTTTAAACTGGCAAATCCATAGCAAAAACAATCGAATGGTTTACTGTTTTATCTTTTAAATCTTTTTAAATATTAACATATCTATTTTATGGTAGACAAGTCAATTAAAAAGGTTGTTGACGCTAGGTCACGACATAGATATCATAGGATTTTACATTTTAACATACTTAAATCAAAGTCTGTTTGGTTTAGGGAGGTAGGTAACTTCTTTCAATTTCATTTGAGAATATTCTAACTGAATTGTGACCCAAAGCATTTTGGGGAGTAGAAACATGACAGACCTAACTGTACAGAGCTGCACTGTGCTCAGTTAAGCTGAGTCTCTCCAAAGATCCTGCTACTGTGGGCAGTTCTGCACATCCTGGCAGGTAAATATTTCATACTTACTACAGTACAGCCTGGAAACCTCAGGATGATCTGGGCAATTATGTTAAATGGACAAATAGCTTTTCACACTCATTACATTTCTGAGTCTTTAATACATTGAATTCTTCCAAAGAGCTGACTGTGACAAGAATTCAATCCTAAACTGCTATGTTAAGATCTCTGTTTCGTACTATTGTAACCACCCTCCTGGCTAAAACTAATATGACTTTCTAACACAAATTTCTTAGAAATATGAAAAAACAGTAATCAATGATCAGTAATATATTTATTCTGTTTTACTAAATTTATTTACTTTGCCCTACGAAGGGCATACATTTTAGATATAGTCAGAAACATCAGCTGAGATTACAGGCATGTGCTGCCATGCCGGCTAATTTTTGCGTTTTTAGTAGAGATGGGGTTTCACCATGTTGGCCAGGCTGTTCTCGAACTCCTGACCTCAGATGATCTGCCCAACTCGGTCTCCCCAAGTGCTGGGATTACAGGAGTAAGCCACCATGCCTGGCCAATTTTTTTTTTTTTTTCTTTTTGAGATGGTGTCTTCCTCTATTGCCCAAGCTGGAGTGTAGTGCCATGATCTTGGCTCACTGCAACCTCTGCCTCCTGGGTTCAAGAGATTTTCCTGCCTCAGTCTCCTAAGTGACTAGGATTACTGGCACCCACCACTGGCACCCACCACCTCACCCATCTAATTTTTGTATTTTTAGTAGAGATAGATTTTCACCATGTTGGCCAGGCTGGTCTCAAACTTCTGACCTCTGGTATTCTGCCCATCTTGGCCTCCCAAAGTGCTGGGATTACAGGCATGAGCCACTGTACCTGGCCAGGAAATTTAAAAAAAAATAAAGTTTTTATATGCCCATTGATATGACTAAAGATTTGTTTTTCAACTCAATTTGAATAGGTTCCATAACTCTACACCCGTTAGAGTTGTTTATTGCCCTACCGAAGACCACCATCTTCATATCCAGGCAGATGGATGAGCCTCCTAAATTACAGATGAAAAAGAGAATAGCATGCACATGTTGACAGCATCACATTCCATCAGTTCTAATTCTAAAATTATCCATAATAATACTATGTATAATTGTCAGCTCAGTTACATTGCAGCAAACAATGAGGCATTTCATTTTTTATTCTCGCTAGTCCCATTACGTGTATAATGGATTCTTTCCCCTTTGCCTCTCTTAAATCTGTTTTTGAAATTATTTCCACTTTTACATCTTTTTCCTTTGACTTATCTTAAGTTTGCAACATTTTACAGTCTCTTCTAACTAGTAAATAAATAAGTAAACAAAGGAATAAATAGAATCTCATTGCTTCGCCAATCACCCGAGTACACGTTGCTGTATCTTCCTCTTTTCCCTTCCATTGCTACATTTTCCGAAATAATAGTGTTCTTTAATCTCTATTCATTCTTCAGTCTGATTCAATCTTATTTCTTTTTTCAAAACCCAGTGTTAGGTATTCAATGTTGGATTCATTAGACCAAATTATTATAATTTTATACAGTAATAAGTAAATATTGTTTACTACTTCAATTTTGTCTTCTATTAATTTTTCAGAATCTTGTCTGTTCTGTTTCCCATCCTCTACCGTGTCTCTGATTATTCCATGTCACCCTGTACCAGCCTTTAATGTTGACATGTACTCTTTTGATACAAGGCCTTCTTCTAGTAATCCCTGTACAGATGTAGTCAAGACATTTCATTGTAAAGTTTAATATAGAAAATATTGTCAGTTTTCCTGGTTGTAAGTGAATGAGCATGACTGTGTCCAAATAAAACTTTATTCACAATTTGGCAATAGGCCAAATTTGGACCATGTGTCAGTTTACTGACTCCTGCTTGATCGCATCACCAGATGGTTTCTTTATCCATGCCTGTGGTAGCTACCACCTATTATAAAATAATGACATCCATATATTTCTTCTATCTAAAACGTTTACTCTCAGCTTCACACATATGTTTAGCATCAGATTGAACATTCCAGATGTTATATTTCATAAACACAAAATATTTTTTAACATGACACAAAATCGAAAATTCTTTATATGCAACTCATGCTGTCCTTGCTGTCCACTAAACTCATAATTACTACTCAGAATCAATCTAAATTATATCTACTATATACAGCTATTCCTTACCTCTGTTATTACAAGTAATTATTTTTGTGTGTTTTCCTTTAATATTATGTTAATGCTAATATTATAAAACTTTAAAAAATGCATTACAACTTAGAGGGCTCTATTTCCCACTGAGGTGCTTTCTCACTAAAGACAAAAAGAAAGCTTAAATTTCTTTTATTTATTAGCAATTAATATAGTTTTATTATTCCATAGTTAACTCAAAAATATTATGAAATCTATTAATATAAATGTGAAATACAAGTATACTTTTCTGAGAATATGAATCCGTTTCCACACTAGTATAGTCTGAGAATGTCACGAATGTTGGTATGGTTCACTCAGAGTGGATTAACTGCTGTAATAATTTAAAAATTCCAACTCTTTACCACCAGAAAGCTTATTTTTTCCAATACAACCATCTAAAATGCGTAGGTCAGCTCTACTCCTTCCAGTTATTCAAGAACTCAGGCTCCTGTGTCTCATGACTCTGCTCTTGTCTCGATCCTAGAGATCTCTGCATTCAGCCAGCAGATGGAGAAGCAATATGAGGGTCACATTTGGGAGATACATATACATCGGGCTGAGAGAGGGTACCTGTCATTTCTGCACACTTTCCAATGGACAATTCTCACTGGCGTGCCCACAATTAAACACAAGGAACTACACAGCAAACAAACAAAAGCTAGCTGTTGAACCAGGAGAACAAGAGTAACACAAATAGTAAAGAGAAATAGTAATTTCTGTCACGGCTGTATTTTTTTTTCAGGTTTTCATTCTTTTTTATTTGTATTTTTCTTTGCTTGATTTCTTTATTTTTTTCTTTATTTTTTTTCTCTTCAATAAAAAACATTTTATATAAGTTGCAAGGCTACAAAAATTTTCTCCAAGACAGGGAGGAAATGATTTTTTAAGTGCCTCTAACTTTCACGATGACTTTTATTAACTACCATCATCTCTTACACTGTCTTCTGTGTTGTAAAAAAGATGCTAAGAAATTGACAAGGTGTACACACCAAAGAATTTAAAAATATAGTTTGCTGGATTCTAGGAATTTTTTTTTACCATTGTATATATCTTGCTTCTTGTAGTAAGACTATCAATATTTTCCATATTGAACACTTTTGTGTAGATGACTAATTCTGTGGATTGTGCATAGCAATGTTTAAAAATTGTATTTGGGGTCTTCAGAGATTACACAGAATGTAATATTTTCATCATGCAGTTTCTGTCTTAATCTGTTTGTGCCTCTGTAACAAAATACCAGAGACTGTAATTTATGAACAAGAAAAATATTGTTTCCTGCAGTTCTGGAGGCTGGGACTACTATGAAAGTGTCAACAGGTTCAGTACAGTTCCACTTCCAAGATCATGCCTCGTTGCTGCATCCTCCAGAGAAAATGAGTGCTGTGACTTCACATGATGGAAAGCCAAAATAGTGTTCCCTTCAATCTCTAGCTTTTGTAAAAGGGTGCTAATCCCATTCAAGAGGGCTTGATCCTTACGACTTCATCACCTTCCAAAAGCCACACCTCTTAATACGGTTGCATTAAGAACTAAGTTTCAACATGAATATGAGAGCGGAAACCATCATTCAAACCATAGCACTCCCTGAATTCACTGCTGGATGCTCAAAGAATGCAATGTTATTTTAGTAATAGCTTAATATTCATGTTTCTGAAGATAAATATGCTAGAACATATTTTTCTTAGAAAACGTAAGAGCCAAATTTCCAAATACAAATCAAATTTATATCACTCCATGGTTCCCATAATAATAGATGGCTGTGAATTGGCACTAGCAGACTTTTAAATTTCATAATTTCAGAGTCTACATTTGTTTTACTCTTCATTTATTACTAGGGCCTAATCTAGCACCTGTCATTGAGTAAAAATGTTTGATCTAGTGAAAGTTAAAGTGAAAGACATGAAATAGAATCCGGTAAGTTTAGTAAAAGGATATTATTAAAATATATGTACTGAGGTATAAGGATGGCTTTGACATTTCCTTTTAATTTTGTATGATTAAAATGTAAGTAATTTGAGTGAGTAATACATGAATATCTATATCTATATAAACAGATACACATATGCATATAACTAATATGAATGTTTACATGTAGCATGGAACAAGGCTATTAAAACATAGATGAGCATACAAATTTATGGTTTACTTTTAATTTGAATCATTTGCAAACATAATTAGGAAAACATTTGATAATATTAAAATTTGGATAAAAATTTGCTATTAGAAATGGAAAGTTATTAGAGGAATTCCTTTTGAAATACATAGAAACCTAGACTAAGAAGTAAATGATTTAATTTTATTTGTGGACACAAGAAGAATAATCATGAAATACTGACTGATTTTGGTTAAAAAGAAAATGTAAGCCATTTTAAGCTTATGTGACATAAAGTGAATTTAGTAAATTCAATAAAGTTTATGTCACTTTTTCCATGTATTCTCACTCTAAATGTAAATATCTGCTGGCCTATGTGTTTACAGGAGGGTAGAGCAAACAAGAACCATATTCAGACCTATCTTTTAAAATGACATGCCACATTAAAATATGTGGACTTAATTTTGCTTGAATTATATAAAGCATAAAAGGGGGAAGCTTGTAGAATGTTAACATTCAAGAAATCATGTAAATATGATGAAAAAATTTAGTAAATCCATTGGTTGATAATTAACAGTTTAAGTACGTAATTATTGTTTACTGTCTCTAACAAAAATAAGATATAATAATCACAGTAAAATGTGCTGTGGTAGGCAATTTTATTTGTTAACTTAGCCTGTAAATAAGTAGCTTTTAACTTTGGCTTCATGTTGAAATCACCCAAAGAGTTTTTAGCATACTCATCTTGGTTCCTACTGGATATCATTTGGTCTAGGATATAAGAACTAGATATGTAGAACTTTTGATATAATTGGTCTATAATTGATATAATAAGAACTAGGATATATAGGATATATAGAGCTTTTGATATAATTGATCTAGGGTATGATGTGGCCATTGGATTTTCGGTTAGCTATATTATTCCAAACTTTATCTAGGGTTAAGGACATTACTTTAAACAAACATCAAATTTATCTTAATCAACCACTGTTTATAATGAAGACATGTATTTATTTGGCCAAAACATCAGGTGACTTGGTCAGAATTTTTTCTTATAGCTTCCTTAAAATTAGAGTTCTTCTGAAAATTCTGTTTAATACATTACTTGTGCCTTTTTCTCTTTCACATAACTAAAACAGAATGTAAGAAAGTATGCTATCATAATAATGTCTCTGAGTTTATTTGGTTTTCTGTTCTTATTGATATTTTAAGATACTCTCTTTTTTTGAAATGAGGAATCTACTTATTTATTTTTTATTTTACACATCTTTTTTAAGTTTTATTTTATTTTTATTTGATAATGATTGTATATGTTTATGAGATACAATATGATATTTTTATTTTTCTTAATCTTAATTATTTTAATTTTAATTTTTTATTTTGTGTTCAGGAGTACACGTGCAGGTTTGTTACATGGGTAACTTGCATGTTAATGAGGCTTGGTGTATGGGTAATCCCATCACCAAGGTAACAAGCATAGTAGCCAGTAGGTAGCCTTCCAACCCACACTCTCCTCCCCACATTCCCCACTCAAGCTGTCCCCAGAGCCTATTTTTCTCTTCTTTGCATNTATGATATTTTATTTTCTTAATCTTAATTATTTTAATTTTAATTTTTTATTTTGTGTTCAGGAGTACACGTGCAGGTTTGTTACATGGGTAACTTGCATGTTAATGAGGCTTGGTGTATGGGTAATCCCATCACCAAGGTAACAAGCATAGTAGCCAGTAGGTAGCCTTCCAACCCACACTCTCCTCCCCACATTCCCCACTCAAGCTGTCCCCAGAGCCTATTTTTCTCTTCTTTGCATCCATTTGTATTCAGAGTTTAACTCTCACTTATAAATGAGAACATATAGTTATATTTAGTTTTTTGTTCCTATGTCAGTTCAACTTCAACAAAGTTCTTTGCCAAGGCTGATGTCCAGAGTAGTATTCCCTAGAGTTTATTCTGGGGTCTTATAGTTTGAGGTCTTGCATTGAAATGTTTTATCCATCTTGGGTTAATTATCATATATGGTGAAAGAACGGGGCTCAGTGTCAATTTTCTGCGTATGGCTATCCAGTTATCCCAGTACCATTTATTGAATAAAAAGTTCTTTTCCCATTGTTTGTTACTGTTGACTTTGTCAAAGATCAGGGGGTTGTCAGTGTGTGGCTTTATTTCTGAGTTTTCTAACCTGTTTCATTGGAATATGTTTCTACTATTTTACCAGTACCATGCTGTTTTGGTTACTGTAGCTCTGTAGTATATAATTTGAAGTCAAGTAGTGTGATGCCTTCAGTCTTACTCTTTTTGCTTAGGATTGCTTTGGTGATGTTGGCTCTTTTCTGATTTCATATGAATTTTAAAATAGCTTTTTATACTTCTGTGAAAAATGGCGTGTGAGGTTTGACAGAAATAGCATTGGATCTATAAATTGCTTTGAGAAGTATGGCCATTTTAACGATAGTGAGTCTTTGTATCCGTGAGCATGGAATATTTTTTTCATGTGTGTATGTCATCTCTGATGTCTGTCAACAGTGTTTTGTAATCATATTGTAGACGTCATTCGTATTCCTAGGTATTTTATTCTTTTTGTGGCTATTGTGAATACAATTACAATACTGATTCATCTCTCAGCTTGGATGTTATTGAAGTATAAAAATGCTACTGATTTTTGTACATTGATATTGTATCCTGAAACTTTACTGAAGTTGCTTATCAGTTCTAGATGCTTTCTGGTGGAGTCTATAGAGTTTTCTAGCTATAGAATCATATCTGTGAAGACAGATAGGTTGACTCCTTCTCTTCCTATTTGGATGCATTTTATTTCTTTCTCCTACCTGATTACTCCAGTTATGACTTCCAGTACTTTGTTGAATAGGACTGGTTACAGTGGGCAGCCTTGTCTTGTTTCACTTCTCAAGGGCAGTGCTTCCACCTTTTGCCTGTTCAGTATGATGTTGGCTGTGGGTTTGCCATAGATAGCTCTTATTATTTTAAGGTATGTTTCTCTGATGCCTTATTTATTGAAGGTTTATAACACAAAGAAATATTGAATTTTATCAAAGGTCTTTTCTGCATCTGTTGAGATGATTATATATTTTTGTGTTTAATTCTGTTTATGTGCTGAATCACATTTATTGATGTATGTATATTGAATCAACCTTGAATTCACAATTCAAAAAGTTGTTTACCATGTTGCAAGTTGGAAAATCAGCTTCCTCACCCAAAATAAAGTATACACGGTAATTTTGAAAACTTCGTAATATTGTAAAAATTTTGTATCTGTACTCTACATTTTATATGTTTGTTGACATATTTGATATATGTAATATAATAAAGTTCTGTATTTGCCTTGATGAAAGGCATACAAACTCCCTTAGACCAATATTTAAGGTTACTTAAGAGCTGAACACTTTTAAGTGATTTATCTAATTATTTAACTTCACAAGCTATAATCCCATTTCTAAGTGATATTATCATAATTTTTCACAATGCCTCACACTTTTGCTGTCTCTGTGTAGCAATCCCTGTATTTCATCTGCCTGGTTTGAGTGCCCTATCCCCTCCATTCATAGCTCATCCGTATCATAAAAACAAACTCGAAAGCCTCCCTTCCAAGAATGTTCCCTGAATTGCCTTTATAGAAATCTTCATTTTACTTTGGAAACCACAGCATTTAAATTTTTTTTTTAAGAGGTGTTATCATTTTCAATCTAATATTATAATTTCTATGGTCACATACTATATGTAATATCTCATAAGCTTTTTAAATAAACCATAATTACTTCAAATATTTTTTTAAAATTTTAAAGCATTTTCACTTTCTCATAGTAGGTCATTCGTGTACAATTTTGAATTACAAATAATATTAGTTTGGTATAGAAAAATGACTTCTCAGGTATGTCACAAAAACAAATACCTCTCTCAAACTGCATTAAATATGTACTTAAGGCCTCAGAATGATATCAATGTACCTTATTAAGTCAATAGTAAGAGATTCTATTGCCACAGAATAGCTCGAAATTTATTATGTCTATTATAAAACAAATTTTAAATATGGTAACAAGGATAATGTAAGAAGTTCTTTTAATAAGTACATAATTCCAGAAGGCTTAAAATGTGTACAAAGATACATTAAATCACAGATGTATAATGATAGAAACATTTACTTCATCTATTTAAAAATCTCTAGGATATATTTGTATAGGGTCATTCAGGTTCCTTCAATATTTTTCAGTGCTTACTTTGAGCTCATGACTTTTTTAGATTTTTTTCATGGCCTTGGATCATTTTCATTACCGTTTCCTTTCTCGTTTTTTTTTTTTTTTTTTTTTTCAGCATCAAAGTTCAAATGGGATTTTTAATAATCCAGTTAAAGTTACCCAAATTATTCTTTCTGAGAAGATATTTCGACTTTTACCTTGTTTATATTCACATATGTACTTGTCTCCACAATAACTATAGTAGTTTCAGTTTGTCTTTTGTATCCTTTTTCCTCTTCCTTTCGTTATTTTCTCTGCTTCTTTAAAAAAAAGTCTTTAAATAATTTTATAATTTTCTACTTTCCTGTTTCATCCAGTTCCTAGAGTCTTTTTAACATTATCACTTTATATCTAAGTTGGATTTCCTTTTCTTTCTTTTATTATACTTTAAGTTCTAGGGTACATGTGCACAACGTGCAGGTTTGTTACATATGTATACTTGTGCCATGTTGGTGTGCTGCACCCATCAACTCGTCAGCACCTATCAACTCATCATTTACATCAGGTATAACTCCCAATGGCATCCCTCCCCCCTCCCCCCTCCCCATAATAGGCCCTGGTGTGTGATGTTCCCCTTCCCGAATCCAAGTGATCTCACTGTTCAGTTCCCACCTATGAGTGAAAACATGCGGTGTTTGGTTTTCTGTCCTTGGGATAGTTTGCTCAGAATGATGGTTTCCAGCTGCATCCATGTCCCTACAAAGAACACAAACTCATCCTTTTTTATGGCTGCATAGTATTCCATGGTGTATATGTGCCACATTTTCTTAATTTAGTCTGTCACTGATGGACATTTGGGTTGATTCCAAGTCTTTGCTATTGTGAATAGTGCCGCAATGAACATACGTGTG
>NW_016808832.1:1254696-1275213 GCF_001698545.2 Rhinopithecus bieti
TAATTGGAATCCTTTCCCCATTTCTTGTTTCTCTCAGGTTTGTCAAAGATCAGATGGCTGTAGATGTGTGGTATTATTTCTGAGGACTCTGTTCTGTTCCATTGGTCTATATTGCTGTTTTGATAGCAGTACCATGCTATTTTGGTTACTGTAGCCTTGTAGTATAGTTTGAAGTCAAGTAGCATGATCCCTCCAGCTTTGTTCTTTTCACTTAGGATTGTCTTGGCAATGCGGGCTCTTTTTTGGTTCCATATGAACTTTAAAACAGTTTTTTCCAATTCTATGAAGAAAGTCATTGGTAGCTTGATGAGGATGGCATTGAATCCACAAATTACCTTGGGCAGTATGCACATTTTCACAATATTGCTTCTTCCTATCCATGAGCATGGTATGTTCTTCCATTTGTTTGTGCCCCTTTTATTTCACTGAGCAGTGCTTCAGCTCTCGCTGGTCGGGCTGCACCAGCTGACCAGCACCAATTGTCCGGCACTCCCCAGTGAGATGAACCCAGTACCTCAGTTGAAACTGCAGAAATCACCCGTCTTCTGTGTCGCTCATGGTGGGAGCTGGAGACTGGAGCTATTCCTATTCGGCCATCTTGCTCTGGGACCCTAAGTTGGATTTCTTAAGACCTCTATACAAATATACTAAAAATGTTCTTTGATATCTCATATAATGTTTTCTTGCCATAGGAATTTAATCACATTTGTTGAGTATGTATAGGTTTGTGATATTTTACATCAAATAATTTCTTAATTAAATCAAATTGTTGTATAGCTATAAAAAAGTTATTGTCTTCTATAAAAGTGCCATGGAGTCCAAACTTCTATATAATGGGTGAATATTTTTTCTCTTGGCAATCCTAAAGTTATCACTTTTATTAAAAGCATACTGTAAGAGAAGACAAGAGATAGCATATGAAAAGCTATCATTGTGATTTGGAAAGGTATAATACCACAAATATTTTAACATTGCATTCTAATGTAATAAGCGTAAAAGCAGAAAGCGGTAAGTATGTATGAAAGCAACACAATACAAGGTCTAGATATTTTTAAATGGAAGAGATTTTGGCCAGTAACATGAGAGTGTACTAAAAATAATAATACTAATTCTACTACGTGAAAACAATCATCTTAGTGTAAACATGTGGCAGTATTAGGCAGGATCTTGCCAGGACAAGGAGAAAAATTAATGTCAGACAAGAAGAATGCAAACCATACCTTGATTTAAATAGAGGTTTTAAAAGCTTGGTAAAATTATACATGACAAAAAATTATAAGCACTATTCTGTGAAAAATTAAACCAGGTAGTACTTTTCTTTTCAGGAAGTATTCTTAGTCAGGTTTATTGTACATTTGTAAGAGATGAATTGATGTTTCCTTCCATTGCAATATGAGAACTTCATTTCGAACTAGTTAATTAAAAAGTTGAAATTAATTATCTCAAGTAACCAAAACATCTAAGGCAAAATTAAGTTCAGAAACAGAAGGACACCAATTCAAACAGTATCATCTGGTCTCCTTTTCGCCATCTTTCGGATAAACCCATTCCATGTAGCAAACATGGGTCACTGACAGCCTACTTTCACATTTTTTTTTCTCTAATAGCAACTTCATAACTTTTCTGCCCTTAAATCTGTCAATTTCACAGAGACAACTCTGATTTGATTAGCGTAGACCACCTTGAACCAATCACTGTAGTCTGAATGAAAGGATACTTTAATTATGTCATCCATGTGTTGGGAGAGATTCTTTACTAGAGCAAAGGTAAGATGTTCCAGGGAAGCATGAAAATGAAACAAACAAACAGATGCCCATTGCAGACCTGACATTCACATTTTTCTGACTGTTCATTACCATATGTTTGATAGGTTTTTACTGACATTAACTAAAATTTGCTTTTCCTTAATACAAATACCACATAAATGATTGTGTTTTCTCTTATATTGCATCAATTTCTAATCACATATCAAGTCAATGCCGATCATAGCAAACCATAACACAGTAATCCAGATATATTTTCAAAGCATGTTTTAATTTTTTTCTTTATTTCTATTTTACCACATCCTTCTGTACCTAAAGAAAAATGTTTTATTTTTACTTGAGGCTAAGTTTTATATCATCATAGAATTTTTCTAGCATTTTCTCTTCTTGTTTCATCTAAAACATATAGAATATTTACATTTATTAGTTAATATTAAAATATTTCTTGTTCAGGGTATGAAATATTATAAGCCCCTCCCTTGGACTCATGTGCAACGAGTTAATAATTAGTTTCAACCATGTAATCTCTAGGCAGGCATTTGCTAATATCACTTGCCAACAATTTTTTCCCTTCAATGTTCTGTATTGTCCCACTTCCAATATATTGTCTTCTGAGTTTTACTTCTCTAGAGATAGAAACATTTTCAAAAATTACACTATGAGTTAAAGCTATTTTGTTTTTACCATTATCCCAACTTCTATGTCTGGTGGAACAGTTGGCAAAAGAATGTAAAACGTAATTGTTTAGAATTGTTTTGATGGACAACTGCTTCACCCAATAATCAAATTATTTTTCAAATATACTCCAAAACTATAATTGTCTTGCTTATTTTTAGCTCATTGCAATTGAGAACATAATTTTATGCATATTAAAGCAAATTATATAGACAAAATGCTTAAAAGGCAAACACTAAAGTCAGCCTATTAGGATCAAATCCAAATCTACATGTTAGCTTAATGTAATAATGTGCTATTATTATTAACATTAAATTAATATTTTAACCTATCATGATAATTTTCTTGGCCTTGAATAATTAAAATAGGAAAAAATTCCAAGTAATTTCAAATAAAATTGAAGAGACAATTTCAAAGTAATATTTTAATGAATAATACAAACATTTAACTAAAATATACTTATTGTTTGTCTTTAAGATTTCTTAAGAATATATTTAAGGTACCTCATGAAAATATAGAAGTTTTGTATCTATTTCCAACGTATGTTAATTATGCTTTTCTAAGAGATACTGCAAAATTGTTTTAATAATGTCATTGTCTTGATGTGATATTGGAATCATTTAATGTTGGAAGATGAAAGAAATGTGTCTTTAGTGGGCTGTAATTGTATTTATTCTCTTGGTACATCCTATTACAGCTCATAAATTGCAACATAAATGAAGTTAAATTGTCTGTCTTAATGATTTATAGAAGTCCTTGAACCATAGATTTTATTTATAAACAAAAAAGAACATTTTGTCATTGTTTATAATGCTATTTTGATGGTTTTCATACAGTAGGACTATAAAATATAATATGACTAATTTTTTTCAGGCAAGGTTCTGATTTATTAACACATTGTGCCTTTAATTGCACGTATTAGCACATTGCATGTTTATGTTAAATATATCAGTAAACTCAGTTCCTTTCAAAATATGTTTATACATTATATACAGATAGATATATATGTGTATATACACAGAGAAATATATATGTATACAGTGTGTACATATATGTATTCCTACATATAAAAATATTGTTAGTGGTAAGAAAAATTTTCATATACACTATATTTTAATGAAGACGTTCAACAAAATCAAGAATATAGAAATTATTTTTTAACCTCTGATTTAAAATATATATAAGCAACTTTCAAAACCTTTCATAATGCTGTAAATATAAAAGTGCTTTTAGAGAAAAAAATCATTTTAAAAAGATACTCCTGTTTCTAAAAGGAATGCTGTAAATTCTGATTAGGCTTTTTCCTTCAAGAGTTACAAAAAAATTGACTGTATTTCAGAGTTCTATAAAGTAGTTTTTTGTCAGTGAAACTAATTGTTACACAATAATGAAATGGACATCTCCAATATTATGATTCCCTTCCTTTTTCACAGTGAAGTCTTTCTCTTAGAATATAATCATTACTGAAACTGTATGTTTCAAAGCATGCAGTAACAGTAATATTTCATACTGCAGATATATTTATTCATTTTTACTTATACACTATGCTATGAATTAACTGTTGTGTTGAGAGAAATTGGTACCATGTAAAATAAATATTTAAAAAATACTCATTACTTTATATGCTTATTTCATTTATTATTCAGGAACTACAAAAATGATGCCTAGAGAACAAAGATTGAACTGGGTAGCACTAGAGGCTAACTTCTGAATTTGCCTTTTAATATTTCTCTTCACAGAAACACCATAATAGTAAACTCAAATAAGCAAAATATCTTTATTAAGTAAATAATTCCTGATGCAAAGAAGTACACAATAGTGGCCAGTATGCTCTGAATATTTCAGAAAATGTATAAGCAGTAACACAACATTACACGATTTTTGGTTTAAGGTAATTAAGCATCAATGCCACCACTACTGCTGTGGAAAAGCTATCAAATATTATTATATAGGAGGTTGCATGGTGTGGAGTAAATGAGAAAAAAATTTTAGTTCTACTCAAAGCAGATATCGAATGTACTGTCTTCAAGGATTTTAAAATGAGTATTCTGTCCCACAGCTCCCTGATTCATTCTGATCTCACAATGACAACATAACATAAGCGAGAAGATCAATCTATATGAAAGGAGCTTGGGGTAGTTATACAGAGCTCAACAGCAGACTGAAATCATTGATTATATTGAAAAAAATAAAGAACTTTCCCAGAAATTGAGCTTTGAACATCAGGTACTTGAAGATTTTAAACATATATATGAGCAAAGAAGACATGTTTGGACACAAACTAAACCAACTAGGATAAGAACTTGTCCAACACAATATTACCCAGACTGGTCAAGAAAAGTTCCCAGTGACACAGGTGATATTTACCACCATTTTTTCAGTAAGAAGAAACCAGAAATTGTCAGAACTTAATTTACAGTATTATTTATTTTAGGTACAGAATTGTTTTTGAATACATAGTGTTTTCATTATAGAACATGGACTTATTCATTTATTGTACTGTTCTTACTTTACTAGAGTATATTGTGATTGGTTGGGATGTGAATCACATACTCTAATATAAAGTCTAGGTAGAGTGTTTAGATTTGGATGTTTGATTGCGTTGATAGGGTTCTATCCTACCCAAAATCCTTTCTTGAGTTTGTAGGATTTAAATGCCCACTTGATTAAATCATTATTGAGATATGATATTGTTCTAAGAATTAGGAGTAGAGGTTAAATGAGCTATATGCTATACACCTTTGTATATTCTAAAGTGATTAGCAACACAAAATTTTGTAGATGACAGAGCTGTCTGTAAAAGTTGTTGTATTCCATGTACACAACATGTTCTTGTTTCTCATATAAAGATATGTATTCAAAATGATTATTTTTAAAGAGAAAAATTACATCTTATTGGTGAGGTAATATAAATGAGGTGAGATTTAAAAGTTATTATAAAATCAACCTTATCTAATACCAGAAATGCACTGTTATCATTTTTAAGTGAATACATCAATATGACTTTACATATGGGGAAATATAAATGTTTTCTATTAATTCTAATAAAAATTCAAACTTTAAGTATTTTTTTTGAAAAGAGAATTATGAAACATCTAGCAGCTTAATGAGTAGGAATGGCTACATGGCAAAATATATATATTTCCAGATAATAATTCACTTTGATTTTAATATATGTTACACATTATATTGGGAAGCATTTTAATAGCAATTTTATAGATCATTTATTTCAATAGTATTTTACCATCATAATCAATTAACCATCATATGTAGTAACAATTTTTGGAGAAATTGCCTAGCCAGTTTTTTTTTTATATTTTATAATGAAAGAAAAAGTTAATAATTGTTATATAATTTTCTATTACAAAATTAAATTCTGGTTTAAGCCAAAGGTGCCAATATATTACCGTATTCTTCACCCTCTTCAAGTAATGAATAAAAACTAAAAATATAAATTATTTGTGTTTAGTCAAGATTTTATAACTTCACATAAAAAAATTATATCCCATTTCTTCTTAACTATATCCTTCTATAATCAATATTTTAAGTTGAACCAATGTGATAAAGGGCATCAGTTTTCATGCTTGATAAATCTTTCTATGACCAACTCCAAAAACATATTAATCACTCAAAATATTTAAAGTAGTTTCCAAAATTTAATTCACTGTAAAATTTTCCTAGGCACATTTGAGTGGGAAGGAGGCCAGCAACACACTTTAGCAATGTAGATTATGATGCTGTACTCCAGAAGTAGTGGGATATATTTTTAATAAGAAATTCATACACATGTACCCTAGAACCTAAAGTATAATAAAAAAAAATAAATTCAGTGGGAAGTGAATAAATGGGGGAGGAAGGATATGTATATGTAAATGTGTACATATTGAAGAAAGTAAACCAAAATAAATATTATTTATATATTTTATAAAAATAAAATAAACTATAGACACATAACTCATTTAATTATCAGGCAATAACTTATATATTTCAATTCTTACTATATTTATAGTAAATACTGTTGTTTACAATTTAATAATGTCAAATTATGGCTTAAAGAAATTTAAAAGCTTGTCCAAGTTTAAATTATTAAATGACCAGACATCATCTTGGACACTATATTGAGTGACTGTCGTAACATATATATTCTTGACTGTCATAACATCTGGCCACATATTAGAAATGTCTAAATATAGGGATACATTTACTTGGGAATAAGGGTTTTAGATTCAGTAGTTATTGATGAAAAGAATAATGTGGGAGATGTGAAGAACTAAAAATTTCATGTAAGAGGAACAGCCCAAGCAAAGGACTGAGGAAAAAAAAACAGCATTTTCTGGATTTGAAGACACACTACAGGAAGGAACTTAGCTTTATTTGTAATAATTTGCTACCACCACTAAATGCTTTCAATGAGGGAAATATATTAATGTGAAGCTGAATCTAAAAATCACAACAGAATTCTGAGTTGCAGATAAATATCTGGAAAGGAGACCTCTACCAGTGTCTGGAAAGGAGACCTGTGCAACAAAGCATAATTGCCAAGAAAGGGCCATGAGGCCAATGAATTCTTACTTATCTATTTTTATTTATTACTTTCTTTTATTATGACCTTCTGATAAAGGACCCTCACAATTTAATCCCAGGTCTGCTCCCCTGCTCCTGCTGACACATGCCTGCTAATTGTTGAAGTTCTGTAGAATGCAGTAACTTTACTGTTTATCAGGCCTAGCATATCCCTGTCCACATCATGCTGATATTTTAGTCTAATTACCAACCTGGCAGCCAGAATACAAAATGGATAAATTACCTTAAAGGTCACCTCTTGACTTGTCATAGAAACACCTCTGCAGTCTGTTCCCACAGAGAGAAAGTTTTAGCTCATACTCTAGAGGACTGAGCCAGCTCGGCAAGCCTTGGGGACTCACAGGAATCTGCAGAGCCAAAATTCTTAGGGCATTCATTCAAATGTTCTCATTTTATGTTTTAATATCTTAGGTTTCCTCCACCAGGGTCTTGATCTTGTCATAACAGAGCTGGCCTGGGTGAGAATTTAAATCTTCCAAGCTTCATAACCCTTACTCTCAGATATCGATGTTGCTCCTCAGCTATGCTACTATCACAGTGCAGGATCAAACAGCCTTGTTGTAAGCTACTAAACTGACTAAGGGGCAGGATGTAGGCATAGGCAGTGAGAGCCTTCAGATCAAGATGGAAGTTCTAATCTGCAAGGAATAATAGGGGAGGATGAGGTAGGCAGAAAGAGCCTCAAATGAGGCTTAGCCCTGATAAAGTCTTGGTAGGCTGCTGGCGAGTTTTCAAGCAAATGTTTCCCATTAAAGGGATCCTACATCAAGCAAGATTAGTGTTCTAGTACACTCACTGTGCTTGGTCATTAATCGGAAGTAAGTCTCTCTAAAGAACTGACGTTTGAACAGAGTCCAGAATGATGAAAAGAAGTCGGTAATTGGTGTAAGCTATTTTCTCTCTTCAATATATCAGAGGCACTCAACTGTGAGCACCCAATTTCAAAGTAGTTATAATTACTATTTATCCTATATATCTCAAATGACAAGATAGTGAATCACATAGTACATCCCTTTCAGGTGTATTCCCTTACAATTCACCATGTTTGTGATATGTCATCACCATACTGACACCCTATTAGTACTACTGACTATGCTGTACCAGGAACGCAGCATCTTTAAAATGTGGCATGTGATAGAGCTGTCAGATCCCATGGTGCTCACCACTTCACCTGTTTTGCCATAAAGTGGATTCAGTGGATTAAGGTGGTGTTACAAGGGATACATTTATTGTTCCATAAAGGGAATGATGTTCACCTTACCTCAATGATCGAAATGCTTCTACCTGGCTGCTTCTTTCAGAAATTATATTACTGTCAATTTGAGAGCCCAGTTCTGCAACAGCATCTCCTACTTTTAGTATTAGTCTACAGAGAACATCTGCCACTGAGCCTCTTTATGATATCAGTACCCACCTCAAATAGGCTGTTATTGCAGCCATTGTAAATGACGTGTCATACCTGTGTTGTCGAGGAACAAAGATTTCTAGTTTCTTGTGTCTTACATTTGGTATTTCTTACTTCTCCGGGACTTTTCTCCTTTCATTTATTCTCAGCCTTTGCTCTTCTGCAAGCATCATTTTGTTTAATGTGCGTTGTTGCTATTTTCTTAGGTTCCACGTGCCAACTCAACTCCACATGCATCAGAATTGGCCTGAGCACCATTCCAGAGCATTACGTCCCAACTCACAGGAGAGTGCTCAGATATTGACAAAATCCATTATCTGCTTTTAAAATATGTGTACATACACATAACTCATTTAGCTCCCTTAAAATACTCACTCCTATGCATAGTCTCATGGTCCTGTGAGTGTATATTGTCTAGAGTTTGTAGCTCCTCCAGTGTAAAATTCCTTTTTCCTTTTAGTAGACAAGACACTTTTCTGTTTTTTTTTTCTTTTTTTTTTTCATGTTAAGACTAGACCTCATTTATTGGTCTGCTTGCAAAGAAATAAGGCATGTCAGATTCTGAGAAGAGAATTGTCCTGCCAGTAAGCCTCTTCACAATTATCAAGAAAAGGACTGCCACTGTCCTCTACAAAGGGACCCAAGCATTCAGGATCTTTGTGCATCTACCCTTATATCCCCATGCCTAATCTCATTTCTCCCTTCTTTCCTCTACTTGTATTGACTATGGCACAGGGAATGCTCCTAGGCTGAGAATTCAGTCTGAATTTCCATTACTTTCTACAATTATGTTCTATGCCTGATATCCAACTGTCTTCACTGCCTAGCTGCAGAAAATGATGGTTTCTTTAACAACTGCCAAAGAGGCATTCTGACTTTCATAAATTGCTTTCAATTGTTGATTAATAGATATGAGCCTATCACTTTTTCAGATAAATTAATCATTGGAGCTTAGCAACACCAATCCTATTTTACTGTTCTACTGTTCTTGCCAGCTCTCTCATTAATCTCAAACACCTGAGACATTGCATTGTGAGTGCATCTTCTTCTTGCTATATCCCATTCCAGACCATCATAGATGAAGCCTTAGCAATTCCACTGCTACAGCATTTTGAGGACTGTCCAGACTCGATTTGGAATCAGCATTGAGATCCTTATTGCCATCTAGAATTACATCCTCCAGGACTCCTTTCTAGGATGACTCCTGGCATACACTGTCTTAAGTTTCCTAGAAACAGAATCCAAGAGGATTTTTTTTCCATGTAACTTATTACAGAAAGCCCTGAGAAGGGAAAACAGTGAAACAATGAAGCTTAGGAGAATAACTTTGAGCAATAATGCCGTATCTGCTGGAAATTTGTTTCAGTCTGATACCGTGTGGAAGCTGTAGAATACAAATTACAGCAATACATTTTGGACCCTATACCAGTCAGTCAGGAGCAAAAGTCTGCCCTCCACACAGGGAGTGGCATATAACTTCTGCTATGGTGGATCCTGCTTGGTTGAGAGCAGTTCTCTGGAGAAAAGGTCAGATAAGAGTTATTTCCTAAGCACAGGCCTCACAAATAGCTGGGAGATGCATGCACCAACTGGTTCAGGTGATCAGAAAGGGAAACATTCAGCATCTACTACCATGTGAAAGAGAATATGTTACCAATTATAAGATTCCGAGAAAAAATATTCTTCCAAGTCCATATTCAATCCCATAACATGATTAAAAATAGTATGCCTAGCTGGATGTGGTGGCTCACACCTGTAATCTCAGCACTTTGGAAACCCGAGGTGGGCAGATCATGAGGTCAAGAGTTTGAGACCAGCTTTACCATGGTGAAACCCCATCTCTACTAAAAATACAAATATTAGCCAGACTTTTTTGAATGCACCTCATTTTAATTAAATTAGTGATCTGTGGAATTATTTAATGAGATGCTCTACTACCATCTATAAAATTACTCAATGAGATATAATATTTTCATCCTATTCATAATATTTTCAGACTGTATTCATCATATTTTCAGACTATATTTCATCATATTTTCAAACTATATTCAGGAGAAATTCCAACTCGAGATGTTAGATTACTTGTGATCTATTTGAGATTTCATAACAGTTTTGTGAATCTTATTTAATCAATTTGATTTATTATTTCTTCAACAATTGGTCTACTGAGTAAGGAAACTAAACTTTGTGTTTGTGATTAATATTTATGAAGGGAAGTCATAACCACATGGAGGAGAATTTGGAAGAAAATGAAATTTCAGTGGTAACCATATGAGAGTTTTCTTTTCTTCTTCTTTTAAAAAATATTTCCAGTGTAACTCTATTATACAGATGATAGAAGACAAAACAGAAGCACTTGATAAGGCCATGTACAATAAATAATAAATTAAAAAACTTGAAGGAAAAAAAGAACAGCAACAAATAAACATCAAACTTAAATCTATATCTGGAATAATAGAGAATATAAATGCTGTCTGGGCACAGTGGCTCATGCCTGTAATCTGAGCACTTTGGGAAGCTGAGGTGGGTAGATCACCAGGTTAGGAGTTCAAGACAAGACTGGCCAAGATGGTGAAATTCAGTCTCTACTAAAAATACAAAAATTAGTCAGGTGCAGTGGCGGATGCCTGTAATCCCAGCTACTTTGGAGGCTGAGGCAGGAGAGTTGCTTGAACCCAGGAGGCGGAGGTTGCAGTGAGCCAAGATTGCACCACTGCACTCTAGCCTGGGTGACAGAGCAAGACTCCTTCTGAAAAAAAAAAAAAAAAAAAAAAAGAGAAAGAAAAGAAATATCAAAAGAAAAAAGAGTAAAATAGTTATAAACTCTGTTAAAAAATATGAAAATCCTGAGCTCCCAAAAGCAACAAATACAATGGTTTTTGTAACATATTACATACACTGAAAAGAATGGCATTGTGACAAGAATGATAGTAAAAGTAACATTATATTTAAGCTAGGCTATTTAAAATAATCAAGTTATCATCTATCATCTACTGTCATGGTGCACTGAGAACAGCAGAACATCACTTTTGTGATATTTGTACCAAAACTGCATAACCTGAATTTAGTCATTAGGGTATATCAGATAAAACCAAATTGAGGGGAATTTTACAAGATGACTGACCTGTAATTTTCAAAAATATCAACGTTCTGAAAAACTAAGATTATCTGAGGAACTATTTCACATTAGAGAAAACCAAAGAAACATGACAACTAAATGTATTGTGTTAATACTGGATTGCATCCTGGAGCAGAAACTAAAACAAACAAACATTGTACAAGAAATATCACTATAGGAATATTTGGTGACATCTAAATAATGTCTATTGAACAGATAACACTTCAAAGTTAATTTCCTAATTTTGATAACTATAACGTTAATATACAAGGCAATGTTCTTGATTTTAGTAAATGCAAAATGAATTATTTAGGGGATGAAGAGTGTCAATTTACTGTCCACAGTTTGAAGATAATAATATATACGTATAGATGTAGAGAAAAATTATAAAGCAGATATGGTGAAATGGTAACACTTGGGGAATCTTTATGAAAGTTATATTAGAGCTCTTTGTATCTTTCTTGCAATACTTCCCTAAGTCAGAAGTTACCTCAAAATGAAAGGTTTAAACACAGCAATTGATACCAAAAAAGAAAAAAATCGTAAATAGGGCAATTAGACTTATTTTAAATATAAAGGATTCTTGTTTGTTTTGGCTAAAATACTACAATTGTATAATAATGTTAACCTTAATAGCTTTGAGAATTTGGCATAGAATAAAGCCCTTCTTTTACAGTGCATGTAACAGCACAGAAATTTAAAAAGTGGAGAAATACAGAAGGAAAAACTACCTCAAAACACTGATATAGTAGCAAGCCAAATAATGACTTTATTTTATAATTTCTTCCCTAGTGCATGGCATTATTTAAGTTGATGTTTAAAATGCATGTGTTTGTGAAAACAGAGCTGCAGGTGCAGTCATATTTGCTGGAGTTAAGTTTTTCCTGTACTTTCCTTTAATTAACTAGTAGTACTGTAACATGACTGGCAAACTTAAGCCTCAGTTTTAACTAATCCAAATTAAGGTAATTATATTGTACAAATAAATTCATTTTTTGGTTATATGATGAATCATCAATTTCCTCTTCATTTCTATTCTTGAAATGTTTGAGTCATGTCACTTTGTTCCATATGATGTTTCTTCTTAGTTTCAGTTCAATGGTGAATGAAGTGACTTAAGCAGTCCATAAAACATTGTGTTCTCGTCATACAGAGAAATTGTTACACAGAAAATTTATGACTTGCAGTTCTAAATCTTTAATATTTACAAACCATCAAAACTTCCAAATCAGTTGGGAAAATCACATGTTTTAAAAATATTCCTTTACCTGAAGCTTGGTGAAGCAGAGAAATATAACCCAAACATTTTTATCTATCCCACTGAATTGTGATTCTCATATAAGCTATCAATTTGTTGTGGGGAAAAGAAAGAGAGATCAGCCTGTTACTGTGTCTATATAGAAAGAAGTAGCCATAAGAGACTCCATTTTGTTCTGTATTTGAGATGTTGTTAATCTGTGACCCTACCCCCAACCCTGTCCTTGAAAGAGACATGTGCTGTGGTGACTCAAGGCTTAATCGATTTTGGGCTGCGCAGGATGTGTCTTTGTTAAACAAGTGCCTGAAGGCAACTTGCTGGTTAAAAATCCTGCCGGTCCCTGGGCAATAGAACATCTCGGTGTAAAACCCGATTGTATGCTCTGTTTACTGAGATAGGAGAAAACCACCTTACAGCATAAGGTGGGACTTGCTGGCGGGACTTGCTGGAGCAATGCTGCTAAGAGGTTTGTGGAGATGTTTGCATATGCATATCAAGGCACAGCATTTTCCTTTGAACTTACCCATGTCACAGAGATCTTTATCCATATGTCTTACTGCTAATTTTCTCCCTAAAATGATCCTATTGTCCTGCCACTCCCTTATCTTTAAGATGGTAAAGATAATTATCAATAAATACTAAGGGAACTCAGAGACCGGTGCCTGCGTGGGTCCTCTGTAAGCTGAGCGCTGGTCCCCTGGGCCCNTAACGAGAAACGCCCACACGTGTGGAGGGGCAGGCCACCCCTTCATTTGTGTTTTTATTATTTTACCCTGATATGGTTTGGCTGTTTGTCCCTACCCAAATCTCATCTTGAATTTCAATAATACACACATGTCAAGGGTGGGACCAGGTGGAGATAACTGAATAATGGGGGCAATTTCCGCCATGCCGTTCTCATGATAGTGACTGAGTTCTCATCAGATCTGATGGTTTTAAAAGCATCTGGCATCTCCCCTGCTGGCACTCATTCTCTCTCCTGGTGCCCTGTGAAGAGGTGCCTTCCACCATGATTGTAAGTTTCTTGGGGCCTTCCCAACCATGCTGAACTGTAAGTCAATTAAGCCTCTTTTCTTTGTAAATTACCCAGTCTGGGGTATTTCTTCACAGCAATGTGAGAACAGACTAATAAATCCCTAAGCTTAAAAGAGTAAATGCTGTTATCAAAGCTTATTGTAACCTTGAACTCCTGCTCTGAAGCAATTCTCCTTCCTCATCCTTCCCAATAGCTAGTACTACAGACAGACACCATTATACATAGATAATTATTATTACTTTTTTAATGTAGAGACAGGCTCACACTATGTTGCCCAGGTTAGTCTTAAACTCCTGGCCTCAAGTAATCCTCTCACCTTGGCCTCTCAAAGTGCTGGGTTTGTAGACATGAACCACAGTGTCTGACTTTCATGCAATAATTAAGAACAAGGTAAGACGATCCCTTCCTTTAATAGTTTCCTGTAAGATAAATATATGCACAAAGTATACAGTGAGGTGTAATTCAAGCATCTTGCAAATATAATTTAAAATAATTTAAAATAATTGCAATTTTAAGAATCATATATCAGCCTGGCATGGTGGATAATGCTGTACTCCCAGCTCTAAGAGGCTGAGGTGGAAGGATCACTTGAGGCTAGGAATTTGAGACCAGCCTAGGCAACATAAGGAGACCCCATCTTTACAAATAATAATAATTATTATTATTATTATTTACAAATTTTAAAAGGAAATAAAACTAAAAAATTATATATCAAAGTTGTTTTCCACATACAGAAATTTCTGATGGACTATACCTATAAAATTGGAAATTGCTTGAGGAGCTACTTCTGGAAATTGTTCTAAATGCCAAAGGATAAAGCTCACATACTTCATAACAAAATTATGCTGGTGAAAAACCTTTTAAAATGTAGTTTCTATTTAAAAAAATCCCACCTATGCTTCATATTGTTTTCATCTCTTAGATGTTTTATTTTCCAAATATTGTGTTCACTATGTGGTTATTTTAAGATATTATACATATTAATCTAATTAAAGGTGAGAATATTTCAATAGCAGTTAAGAAAACATCAAATTAAAAAAGAAACCTTGAATGTCAAAATCTCAGGTTCTCACTGTTCTCAGCTTTGCTATTGAAAAATACCACTTTAATAGCTAAGATGCTAGAACTGCTATCAACTAGCTATAGAAGCAATGAGCAAGAACTTTCCACCTTCCCATTTCCATATGCTGATCTTTAAAGGAGCTGGACTAAATAAAACACAAATTCCCTTTCATACAAAAATATCCTTGATTTTTTCCTTTGTGCAAACAAAGAAATTGCATTTGTTCCTCTTTGCTAAATAGTGAATATCTATTATGTTGTTACGTTCTTAATAGCTATTTTGCCTAAAATATATTTCTGGATTTGTATATCTTCATGTAATTTTTAACCTATAAGAATCCAAATTATCAATATCCTTAAAAAGTATATTTCCCAGAGAGTTGTATCCAAAGCATGTGTATCTGAAAATGTTTATTATAAATAATGCCCAAAGGCTTTGCTATCACTTGCTGTCACTCTGTGTTTGCTATCGCTTGCTATCACCTGCTTTACAATAGTAGATGTTGGCACTTTCTTTAGATATATTTGATTTTTTTCACTGACACCTTCTTCTGATGTCCTATTCTATATTGCAAATTATTTAAGAAAGAAAATTATATTTCTTGTGATCATGACAAACCTTTGAATAAAAAAACTTCTGTGTAATAATTCCCTTTTATTGATTTGTAAAAGTTAGGGAATTTCCATTTTCTTTTAAAGTTTCATCTGAATTAAGTTGACTGAGTGTTTCAACAAAGCAAGCTATATTTTCAGGGAGAGACAAGCATTAACTGTTCTTAGCCATCATTTGTTGTGCTGATCATAAATATTTTTTCTGATTTTTTGTGTTCGTTCCATATAGGTCACTACAGTAAAGTTTTTTTTTTTTTTTTTTTTTTTTTTTTTTTTTTTTTTTTTTTTCTGTTCCATTAGGTCTCTTTAGGTCTAGTGGCTCTCTGTGTTACGTGTGGTTTACTCTTGTATGTACAGGACATATTTTGTAGTTCTAACTCCATGCTGTGTTTCATGGAACTCTACAATATTAAGACGAGCACCTCTTATTTGTTATGCATGCTTACAAAAACATCCTTTAAAAGAAGATGAACCCAAGAAAATCTATAAGGCCTGTTCCAGTATCACATGGCCATTTATCTGTGTAATCATGTACTGTACCTTTCTAAAGAAACAATAGAAAATGAGGCAGAAGTTTGTTTGCTTTTCATTAATTCAAATCTTGCTGGAGATTAGGTCAGTGCTTCCTTTTAGGGTTTAATACCTTGGAATAGCAGGCACAAGCCCCCTTCTCATGATCTAATTGCCTTTGAACTCTTTTTTCTACCCCCAACACAGTATAGGATCAGTATAGTCTCTGGAGTTCCCACACATGTGAGGGCCTTACAGTGCCACGTGTTTTAAGTCAGCTTCTCTAGATGCAAAGTCTGTGATAGTGATTTTTTTTCACTAACTCAAGTGATGTTTTGAGGCAAAAGGAAGGATAAGGCAGTGTCGGGGGAAGAGTAAGCAAACCTGTGCCTCAGTTGAAGGCTAGCTTCAGTCTGATACCACAAAGAGGTTCTAGGCAAAAATTGTGCAACAGTGTTTGTCTTACCTTAGGCAGGATCACTCACTGCCTTCGGTGTAGGTTGAAGGAAAGGCAACTCTGACCTGTTGGAAGAAGAGAGTGGCAGTGCTCCAGAGAAAGTACAGCTGTGAATTGCTAGCAACCAACATATATATCAGCTAGGGTATGGATACACTGTTTAAGAGGGCCTGTGCATCCTGAATACATGGCTAATGATGATAATTCAACTCTTTATCTGTGTTCACTCAAAGAAATACTTGAGATATAGAGTTAGGTACTTTGAGAGGTAACCCCACGAAGCACTCATGAGGAAATAAAAAAGATGAGACAAGAGAAAAGACAATCATCAGTTCATTAGTGTGCAGACTCATATCGCAGACAAATAGGTTTGGGCTTTCCATCTTCCCTGGGGAGTTACCTCTCCTTCCCTAGGTTAGTACACAATTGATGCTGAATGATTGCAGTGCAAGAAAGCTCTCAGGAACAGGAAATAAAAACAGTCTTTTAAGATGGGAAGCTGTAATTTATGTGCTGGGAAAAGATCTAATATAGTTGCCTATAAACTGAAGTGGACTGTACTTCATGAATTGTGTATGTTATATCTCTTGTACTATCCTATTTTAGTCATGGTCACATTGAGTCCCCAGTGTGGAGATACAATATTCAGGCTTCCAGGTGGTAGCTAGTATCAACCTCTAAAAGAATATTTGAAACAGGAAGGATGGTGAAAAATTACACTCCTACGGCTATAGCTAGTCCCAAGACAATTTTGTGTATTCATAACTTTCCTCCTCTACTTTCTATTTCTCAGTCCCATCTCTCTTGGCCAGCATTCCACTGGTCTAGGTACTTGTCCTGGTGAGTTGACTAAGATCTTAATTTCTCAGGGTTCTGATTTCCCAATTACCTGGTTTTTTATTACCCTACAGTTGCTTTAATTACCAATCCACTGTTATCACAAGAAATGGAAGCACAAGTAAGAACTTTCAATAAGTTCTTGAATTCCACACAACATTTTCATTAACTTTTATATAACTGCAACTTTAGCACATCAAGCAAATCAGCTTCAATCAGTCTTTTTAGGAGAGAAGACCCTGTCTTTGGATTCTGACCTATTACGCTGTCCCACAATGAAGCAGACATTATGGTGTCTCATGTACTGAAGCATTTGTTGCACCCTCTGGTCAAAGTATTTCATCTCTGGGCACCACAGTCTCTAATCCCACAAACTCCAATATTGCACAGATGAGAACTTAAAAATCCCCAAGTGAGACAATAGAAATGATGAAGAAAGAAGGCATTCGTATTTCTACTCTTTAATTCCCAGACTAGTTATTGAGAAAAAACGGCAGCAGCGTAAATAGTTGTTGTTTTAACATGTATACTACAGTTCCCAACTCCACGTCATGTATTCATCAACCTGATGCATTTTCCTGAGCCTTTGAAAGGCTATTTAAAATTCTATCATATCGGCATTGCACAGGTGATATGGGCAGAAATTTTTGTTTCTATACATGTGCCCTCCATTGTTTTTCCTTCACTGTAAAATTATCCCCCTCTTGGACTGAGGTCATGCTATGTGTAATGCTAACCCTCAGTGAGTGGTGTTGGCAGAAGCAATGTGATTAGACAAGACAAATTCATTTCCAGAATTTGTGAAAATCCCAGTAAGTATAAATTTTTGCTACTCCTGGCCCTTTCAGGAAAGAGAGAGTCCTGGGAAGCAGAGGTTGCAGTGAACCAAGATCATGCCATTGTACTCCAGTCTTGGCAACAAGAGCAAAACTCTGTCTCGAAACAAAAAAAAAAGAAAAAGAAAAAGAAAGACAGGGTACAAGACTAATTGATGTCCTTGAATGATAGCAAGGGTTCAAGGATCGGAAAAATAATTTCAAGATGTGTCTAAGGATCACTGCATTCAGTGTAGAAGAATGTGGGCCAGAATGATCTATATATCACCTGGTTTTGATATGTCCATAGTCAAAGAATATAAGCATGTTAGCATTTTGGGTCTCAGGTACAAAATCCAAAAATTCTCAAATATCTGGATAGTCCCTTTCCTTTGTGATGAATGTATGATCCTTTCAGCAAAAATTGGAGAAAATACACACACACACACAGACACACACACACACACACACACACACACACGTCACATTGCAGGTTCTTTCTTAAGAGAATCATGTGTCTTCTTCAGTTAATGGGCTCTGAGTTTGAGAACAATCTCAGTATTTGAACAGGATGAGGTTTTGTGATTTTCCCATATTCTTGTTTCTTAAAAACTTTTAACTTTAGTTTATACTTTTTATGGAGTTAGTTCATCCACAAAATATATTTTTTGTTTATAATTTCTTAATAGCTTATATTTAGGTTTGATAGAAAATACAGAGAAATATTTCTTCCTTCAAAGTTTTAGTCACATAGTTTGTTATTAGTAGAATATTGATACATTACTATGCTATAGATGAGATTGAGTTGTGGCCGTATTAAGACAATCAAACAGGAATGTTGAGTAGTATGTATTAATTCTTCCCAATTTATCAAGATAATCACATGCTTTTTTGATTTAAATTGAACTGTTCACTTTCACAGTATTTGCTTTCAGGTGTTTTCATTCTAGTAGCGAGAGATTGTTTTGTTTTAGGTTGCCAAACAGAATAAACACAAAATTAATTAGACTTTTTTAAAGAATGGAAAATCCACACAAAATTTGTTAGACTTCCCAGCAGCATTAAAGAAATTTGCCCCACTCTGCCCAAAAAAATATATATAATGACAAAAACATTTTTTAAGAAAAAAACGAAATAGCTGCAAATGTGATGTCAGATTGTTTGAAAGAGTCATAATTGTGAACAACTCGCTGGAAAATTTATTTTTGTGAACAATTCATTTGTTTCCCTCTGGAGCAGGTAGTAGCTCTTATCTAGCAGGAAGCTACTGACTGCTGAGTATATGAGCACACAGCCAAGTGGGTCCAGTTTCCTCTCCCTTTTCCCTTCACTGGCACTTGTAACATATTTAGGGAAACGTGGATATGGGGCAGGTCACCCACAGGGAAATATTGATACTGACTGGAGAAATGGACAAAAGTTTTCCTTGTAACTTGAACTTTCTTTTCATCACTTTCAGAGACTGTTTTCTTTACGTTTTCTCCAAGAAAGATCCAAAGCTTATTAGACAGAATTTGATTCCAATTGAGCCAGTTGACAAAAAAAAAAAAAGCCTTTTCCTATCATCATGAGACATGTCAAATTTGAAAGTAAATTCTTCCATTTTGAATATTCTTGTTTCAAAGTAACAAAATTATAAAATCATGACCAGCATATCCAGTGTTATTTGTGTTATTTCTCACTCTGCTGTTTGTAGAGACATTAAAAGAAGATAAGAAGATGACATATGACGGGAAGCAGGGCAACATAGCAGTCCGGGTGGAATCTGTTCAGTCTCTGGCTCACAGAAGGCTAGAGACTGGCAACTCCAAAGAGAAACAAGTATGTGTTTCACAAAATGTTGGCAAGGGCAAGCAACTGGGACTGATCCTGGCAATCTTTCCTGTATTTGAAAATGGCATATGTTGATGTCCTTTGGCCAGCTGAACACATGACAGATATCTTTTAACCAGGTCAGAAAAACACAACATGAAAGCACAATTCGTGCTTATAGTAGACTCTGGCCTGCACTCTCAAACAGAAATAGAAATAAAGATAGAAACAGGAAATGGCCATGTTCCTACTCTTACTCTAATAATTACCCATTTTCTTCACTTGTGCATTGTTGATACTGTTATTGTTCTAAGAACTTTTATGTCATGAAATACTTTCATTTAACTTTTCAAATCACTCATATAAAGTTATAAATTGGTTCTGGTTATATTTATTTATTATTTTTTCACATTTTTTTGGAGATAGGGTCTCACTCTGTTAGCCAGGCAGTGGCATGATTATGCTTCAGTGCAGCCTCCTGGGCTCAAGCAATCTCCCTACCTCAACATCCCAAGATGCTGGGACTACAGGTGGGAACAACTATGCCTAGCTAATATTTTTTTTTTTTTTTTT
>NW_016808832.1:1276864-1279494 GCF_001698545.2 Rhinopithecus bieti
TTTTTTTTTTTTTTTTTTTTTTTTTTTTTTTTTTTTTTTTTTTTTGCAGAGATAGAGTGCATTAGTTTATTCTTGCATTGTTATAAAGAAATGCATGAAGCTGGGTAATTTATAAGGAAAAGAGGTTTAATTGGCTTACTTTTCTCCAGGCTGTACAAGAAGCATGATGCTGATATCAGCTCAGCTTCCAAGGAAACCTCAGGAAACTTACAATCACAGCAGAAGGCAAAGGGAGAGCCAGCAGAAGGCAAAGGGAGAGCCAGCACTTCACATGGCTGGAGCAGGAGGGATAGACAGGGGTGTGGGCTATTCAACAAACAACCAGATCTCGTGATAACTCACTCACTATCACAAGAACAGCACTAACGAGATGGTTCTAATCCTTTTATAAGAACTCTGCCCAGTGATTCAGTCACCTCCCACCAGATCCCACCTCAAACAATGGGGACACAATTGAACATGATATTTGGGCGGGAACATAGATCCAAACCATGTCATGGAGTCTTACTTTGTTGCCAAGGCTGGTCTTGAACTCCTGCCCTCAGGTGGTTTTCTCACCTAATCTTTTTAAAGTTTGCAATTGTCTCCTTCCTTGCATCCTTCCCTTCTTTCTTTTATTTTTTCTTTCTATACATAGTATTTTCTTTTTTTTTTTTTTTTTTTTTTTTTTTGAGACGGAGTCTCGCTCTGTCGCCCAAGCTGGAGTGCAGTGGCCGGATCTCAGCTCACTGCAAGCTCCGCCTCCCGGGTTCACGCCATTCTCCTGCCTCAGCCTCCCGAGTAGCTGGGACTACAGGCACCCGCCACCTCGCCCGGCTAGTTTTTTGTATTTTTTAGTAGAGACGGGGTTTCACCGTGTTAGCCAGGATGGTCTCGATCTCCTGACCTTGTGATCCGCCCGCCTCGGCCTCCCAAAGTGCTGGGATTACAGGCTTGAGCCACCGCGCCCGGCCCATAGTATTTTCTTGAGTGTCTGTTATGTGGCAAGCATAATGTTAGTTTGGGAATCACATAGTGAATAATAAAATACCTTTGCAAAGCCTTAAAGCCTAGTATATCAGAAAGGAAGGTAAATACAGTGCAATGCATTCTAGGGAAAGAAAATTTGAAGATGCAATGAGGGTACATAAGAGAAGCACCCACTGTACGGAAAAGAAATTTTCTTGGAGACAGTGATATCTTCGATACCTGAATATTAAAGTTAGATGGCTATGGGAAATAAGAGAGACCTTAAGAAAGAAAGAATTGCAAGCACAAAATCCTGGGGTCAGGGGAGGGTATCTCTCAGGACAGACTTTCAGAAATATGAAGAAATATAAAAGATTGAGGTCAGAGTGTAAGCAGAGGTGAGATTTACAACTCCTTGTAAATAATGCCAAAATATTAAACCTTGTAACCTAAGAAATGACGCGATTAGAATATTAGTTTAAGCAGCAGTGTACAGACAGTAAATGGTGGTGCCTTAGCAATGTGGTGTTAGAGTTCATAGTCTAATCACTTCACTATCCTGCCCCTTGAACTCAGTTCATTCAGCTAAAATATTAATGGGAACATTTAGGTATGTATTAATGGTACATACTTAACAGGATTATTTTAAGGATTATGCTACCTAATACACGTTGACGACTTAAACTAATGTTTGGTAAAGAGTAAACACTAAATAAATGATTGCCATTGTGCGGACTTACTCAGAGACCAGGGTTTCGTATGAAGATTGTCTTAAGCGGAAGACATACAAGATTCAACGGATCAGAGAAAAGCCTTCTAGGATCTTCCTTTATCTGACGAAAAGCATCAACTGCTGGGAAATGAGGCTGCCATAAATTCTCTCATTGGGAGGGATCTATTCCACGACAGAGACTAAAAGTAAAACTTGTAAAACTCTTCTCTTCAAGAAAGTGTCATGGCCAAAAAGAAGACAGAAGACCACGTGCTCCGTCTTAAACCAATATTATCACAAAGTCTCTTATCTTCTTTTAATTTTAAAAACCTAGCTGCTTTTCCTTAAAAAAAAATGATTTGTTCTTCACATAAAGCCTTTACTCCCCTCTTCGATTTCCCCTAATAAGTTAGGTACTTAAAGCCTCTAATTTTAACTATTTAACCAGCTAGCTACTTCTTTTGTTCGCTCCCTTGTGCATGTGAGTACATGATTTTTATCCGATTACTCATCTTGTGACAGTTTAATTAATTGGTCACCAGTTCAGAACCTAAGACGGTGGAGGAAAAGTTTTTTCTTCTAGACATCATTATTATTATTATTAATTATAGGATCATTACTCTGGTTACATTATGGAAAATACATCAGGCATGTATAAACAGCACAGAAAAAAATGTTAGACGTTATTGCAGTGGTCCAGCAATAGATGATGCTCAACCAAATTAACATATGGGCTGAGGAGAAGGATGAAAACAGATAGTTTTGACGAGTCAACTGACGAATGGATGGGAATCACTAATTGGGAAAGCAGAGTTTTATTTCACATGAACGATTGCAGCCTGCTGAGTGGTCACTCTATCAGGGAGGAAAGCATAGCCTCCAGTCAGAAGCCAGAAGCAGACACTTCAAGACAGAGGCAAAGGGAAAAGGAATTTATGCTGAGCAGGGTGTACGAATATATATATTCGTA
>NW_016808832.1:1279821-1287722 GCF_001698545.2 Rhinopithecus bieti
TATATATATATATATATATATACTAAAGCCTAGTATATCAGAAAGGAAGGTAAATTTATATATATATTTAAAAAGCTATAGGTGGAGTTAAAATATTATTAAAGGAGAAACATGCACATGTGCAATTGAGCTTCATGCTTCCTCATGGGTACTATGCACAAAAAATGGCCAAGTTAGCAGGATCTGAGGGTGGAGATTTGGGCCCCATGATGTCAAAAGGTAAAGCAGAAGATGTGAAAAACCTTACTGCTTATCCACCATAGATATCAGAACTGCTGCATGGTCAATGGTCTCTTATCAGGAAGAAATGCCAGTTACTTGTTTTGCTGAAACCGCAAAAGGGAGGGGCAGAAGAAAGTTTGGTAGATTCTACTTTCTGTAATAGAGTCTCTTAAAGAAACTGGTTTCTGTGTAGCCATTAGGGAAGAAAACCCAAGGGCACTTAGCGAGGGACGAGGTAGAACAAGGCATATCTGATCTCCCATCATGACCAAGAACTCAGTTCTCAAGGTTACTCTGGGGTCCCCTTGGCCAAGAGGAGTCCATTTAGTTAGTCATGGGGCTTAGGATTTCATTTTTATTTTTCAACAGCAAGGTGCAATAGAATGAACAATACTTAGTGGATGATTGAATAAGGGTGATGTAAAGGATACAGGTGTGAATAAAATTTAACAAATGACATTGGAAGAATATAAATTTAGTGTCCAAAAGTGACAACATTGAACATAATATAAAATAACTTCTACTAACTAGCTTAAAAAAGATAAGGATACTAGTAGCAAAACTGACATCGATAAAACAAACAATTTAAAAGTATAACACTTCACTTTGTATTGTTAAATTATCAAACTTTAAAAAGTTAGAAAATTCCAACAGAAATGTGGGGAAGAAGAAATGTTATATGCCGCATGTAGGTTTTGAAGTAAGATTACATGGTCAAAATCAGACTATTAATTTATATACTGGATATAGAGCCCAGTAAAATTTTGAAGAATTCCCAAGAAGGGCATATATTGGATATTCATTACATCATTCTGTTGGGACATCAGAAATAAGTGGCATAAAACAACAGCTAGGTGTTTACACTGGTAGGTTATATTGCACTCTGAAATTGTCCTCAAGTGTTTGCTGCATCCCCCTGCCTGAGTTCCTTGTAAGAGGAAATGTATACACACACACAGTCACACACACACACACACACACACACACACACAAGAACACATTTTCCTGGTTGTTGCTGTATGACTTTTACTTCTCTCTTGATGGAGGAGTATACTGCTTTCCTACATTTACATCAGTTTGGTCTGTGACTTGTTTTGGCCAAGAAAATGAGAGCAGGAATGACTGTCTGCCAATTCTGAGCAAAAACTTTAAACAGCAATTTTGCAGTTTCATCAGGTCTCGGGAGGATCTATTTTACTTTATTCCAGAATGTGGAAGCTACATAGAGCAGACTGTGAAAAGCCCTGCAGATTGCAATAACTATAGCAGCAATGTAAGCAAGAAATACATGTTTGTTCTTGCAAGCCCTGGGTATCATTGTGCTTATTCTTTGGTTACTAATAATCTTTATCACTTGTAAATTCCTGAAGGTCAGAGGGCATTTTACTCATCTTTGTGTTTCTAGAAAATAATATTTTCTGGTACCTAGTAGTGACGCAGGATTTTTCTTGGTCACTTTGCTAGTGGGGGACTTCCAGCTGGTGACGCCCCTGTCAGGGCTTCACTTGGCCATGCTACCTGCTGCAGGAGGCGGCCCTCCCATGCCCAGCCCGCCTGTATTATAGCATGTATCCATGTTCAGCAGTTCTCAAGTTCTTGTACTGCATCCAAGAAGAATCAGAGTATGCCAACAATTGAACAGTGAGGAGGGCGAAGAGGAATTGTATTGAGCAACAGAACAGCTCTCAGTGGAGAGGGCACATGGGGGTGTTCTCCCCTCTAGTGTGTCTGGGTCTGTAGCTTTTATAGGCTCAGAATGGAAAGTGCATACTGGTTGGTTTGTGAGTATGCACAAAAGGCTAAAACAAAGGCACCACTCACAGGTGGGCATGACACTGTAGAAAACCAATTAGGAATGGGTAGGTATATGTAAAACAGGTGAAGGGTAGGAATCAATCAGAAAAAAAAAGCATGCAAAACAGGAAGAGACATTCTCAATGTGGTCTGAAGATTTATCCGGGGCTATCTCCGGCTTGAAGGTCAGGTTTCACTGGGGACCCACCCCTGTCTGCCTGGAGATTTATCTGTCTCCTGCTGCTGTCAGTAGATATTAAATATATTTTTAAAAATTTATATTATCCCAGCATCAGTTTAGCTTTTCAGTCATCATCACCCTATGAAGGGGCAAACATATATTCACTAGCGTCACTCTTCAGCAACTTGTGCATTATAAATTTGGTGATTTAATCATCTTTCCTCTTTCTTCCCTGGAATTTTTTGCCAGACTTTTAAAAATAGATTTTACTTATTTAATTGCTTTGGTAGTTTTAGGCTCACAGTAAATTCAGAGGAAGGTACAGAGATTTTTCAAATATTCCTGGCCTCCACACATGCATCACCTTCCACATAACTAACATCCCCCGTCAGAGCGATATTTGTCATAATCGATGAACCTGCACTGACACATCCTTAGACATATGGCACTACAATTATCGAGACCATAGTTTACATTAGAGTCCATTCTTACTGTTTTACACCGTATGGGTTTGGACAAAGGTATAAATTATGTGAATTCACCATTTTATTATCATATAGAAAAGTTTTGCTTCCCCAGATATCTTCTGTGCTCTGCCTATTTATCTCAACCTTCACTTTGATGCTTGGTAGCCAATAATTGTTCCACTGTCTCCATAGTTTTGCCTTTTCTAGAATGTCATATAATTAGAATCATATAGTATGTAGCCTCTTCAGATGGTCTTCTTTCATTTAGTAACATGCATTTAAGTTCCCTTTCATGTACTTCATGGCTTGATACCTCTTTTTTTTTTATAGTATTGAATAATATTCTATTGCCTGGATGTACTGCAGTTTGTTGATTTATTCCCCTTCTGAAGGACATCTCGGTTGCTTCCAAGTTTTGACCATTATGAATAAAGTTGCTGTAAACATCCATATGCAAGTTTTTGTGTTGACAAAACTTTTTAACTATTTTGGGTAAATACCAAGGACATGATTGAAGGATCCTATGGTAATTGCTGGATTGTATGTTAAGAGTGTAATTAGTTGCTTTTTTTTTTTTAATCTGCCAAATTGTATTCTAAAATGGCTGTATCTTTTAATTCGTACATTTAGACTCTTCAAATTAAACGTGATTATTGGTATGGCTGGAATCATATCTGCCATATGTTTTTCTGTTTTCTATTTATTATCCTTTTTCTCTTTTATTTCTTTTCTGTGTTTTGTGGCTTTACTTGAGTGAACATTTTATGATTCCATTATTTCACTTCTCTTAACATATTACTGAGCTTTTTTTCACTCTTTAAAGTGTTTGTATTGGAGTTTGCAATACACATTTTCAACTAATCCAAGTCCATGTTTAAATAAGACTGCACTGCTTTGGGGTAGTATAAGTACCTAATAAAAACAAAACAATCCTAATTTCTCCCTACCATCCCTTGAATCACTGCTGTTATCCATTTTGCTTATACCTAGGTATACGTGCAAACACACATGTACACAAGCATATATATTCAAATGTATTGTTTCTATTATTTTGAAGAAAGTTATCTGTTAGATCAGTTAAAATCATACAAATACATTTTAAATTTTACCTTTACTTATTTCTTTTCTGATAGTCTCTTTTTTAAAATGTAGATTTGAAGTTGTTACTGATATTATTTTCTTCTCTTCAGGAACTTGTGACATCATGTAAGATGGGTCTCTTGACAACAAATTCATTCAATTTCTCTTTGTCTGAGAAAATCTTCAAATTTCTTTGCTTTTGAAGGATAATTATTCAGAGTATCAAATTCTAGTTTGGTGTGCATTATTTTCCCTCACAGCATTTAAAATAATGTATTCAATTATCTTCTTTTTTGCATGAATTCTGAGGAAAACTTGGATGTAATTCTTATCTGTCCACCTCTACAGGCAATGTTTGTTTCCCTTTGGCTTCTTTCAGGATTTTTCTTTATCTTTGACTTTATGTAGTTCAAAAGTGATATACCTTGATGTAGGCTTTTTTTTTTTTTTTTTGGCATTTATTCTGATTGAGCTTCTTGGATCTATAGTTTGATATTGACATTCATTTGTAGAAATTCTCCATCATTTTTATTTTATATATTGATTCTGTTCTTCTCTTTCTTCACAGTTTGGTATTCCTGTAATGTACATTTATACCTTTATAGTTATCCCACGGGATAACGTAGATATTCTGTTCTTTTTTCTTCAGTCTTTTCTCTCTTTGCTTTTTCAATTTTTGAAGTTTCTATCGAGATATTCTCAAGTTCAGAAATTCTTTCCTCAACTGTGTACAGCCTACTAATGAGCTACACAAAGGCATTCTTCATTTCTGTCACAGTGTTTTTAATCTCTAGCATATTAGCTCTTTCTTAGAATGTTTATCTCTGTTAACATTGTCCTTCTGTTTTACATTTTGCCTATTTTACCCAGAAGAGCTTTTAACGTATTAATCATAATTGTTTAAATTCCAAGTCTGATCATTTCCTCATCCCTGCCATGTCTGAGTCTGCTTGTGCTTTATTTGCCTTTTTTGTGGGTTTTTTTTTTTTTTTTTTTTTTTTTTTTTTTTTTTTTGCCTTTTAGTATGCCTTGTAATTTTTCTTGATATCCAGGTTCCATGATCAAAGGAGTGCTGTAAATAGGCTGTTAGTAATGTTGTGGTAAGGTGTGAAAGAGAAGAAGTATTCTGCAGTCCTATGATTACATTTCAACCTTTTAGTGAGCCTGTGCCTCTAGACTGTGAACTTTCTAAGTGCTTTCATGTTTTGCCTCCTACCCCCATGATATGGGACGGAATGACTAAAGTGGGCTGAAGGCTAGAGTTGAGTATTTCTTTTCTGTCACTTGGAAGACTTCAGGGGGCTGGAGTTGGGTATCTTACCTCCCCCAGGTCAGTTAGGCCCTGATGCAACCCTAGATTGTTAGACTTCAGTTCATTAGTTTCTTCTCACAGGCGACATTGGTAACAAGAACAGAATACTCTGATATATTTTAAAATGATTCCTATCCTCTTTGCCCTCCAGAGGGGATTTTTCTCTGATACTCACTGTGAAAAAAAGATGAAGCTCCTCCAGATAAAATTTATAAAATTATCCCCTCTCCACTGCCATGACAGGTTTTCTGTAGTTTTGACTCAAAGTTGTCCATACTGAGCCTCCAGCAATTCGTTAATTGCAGTTTAGATTTTCTTACCCTGGCATTTTCCTGCCCTAGCTGCAGACGTTTCAATTTTTGGGTTTCTGTGCTCAAAAGAATTCATTTCTCCTATGGATCTAAACTAACCAGTTACGGATTTTTCAATTTGTTCAGCATTTTACTTATTGTTGGAATGATGTGGTAAAATTTCCAAACTTCTCACATGACAGGCTGCAAACTGTAAGTTCTCTGTTGTACTTTTGTTTGGAGGAATAGAGCCTTTGTGAGAATACACACATAACAAAGTCTGCTAATCACAGTACAAAGTGCACAAATCTTTTCCAATCCTGGAGGACAGAATACTTTTAATTTAGCATGTTAACCTAAATAACAAACAGGGAGAGGCTATGTAAAAGAAACATATTTATTTTGGTATAGAACATCGCAATGGAAATTCAGGTACTGTAGCATACTGTGTGCATATTTAGAGATGTAAAAACATTTAAGGAAAAAACAGGGAGCATACGTAAGTGTTTTAAAATAATCATCATTGGTTACAAAGATCAATAACAAGGGTGTCACCAGTTTGAGACTGTACACACAGTTGCTGGGCAGATATCCTTGCAGACGTATTTGTGTGTGTGTGAGGTTGTGTGTGCTAAGTTGTAGTTTTTGTAGTCTTTTTTACTATCAGACATACAAGTATGATAATTCTCTCTTTTTGAATTTCCTTGGCTCCATTATTTATTTCTTTTTTTAACATTAGTAACCCCACTTTGGTTCTGATAACCTTCACATTTATCCCTTTTGATTAAAGTCCTTCTCCAAAAGTGTCACTAATAAGTCATCCCTTTGTTAGGATTTGATGTCCCTCAGTGAGTGCATGGGCCTATTCTAGTTGTTTGACTTATCTCATATGGGGAGGAGTGACTGGAAACTAGGAGTCAGTGGACACATTTGAATGACAATGGAGATTAGAAAGACTTGTTCTTAGTCTAGGTCTGCCTGGAGTTCATGATTAAGTTCAGTTTTATTTGTTCCACAATGCTTTGTTCTCACCTCAAAATGCTTGGCCAACGTTACTTTGTTAGGATTTGTCCTTCTGCAAAATTTAATAAATAATAGATGGAAAGTGAAAAGGGAAAATACAAAGTAAAATTAATAGTAATAAGACAATTCCAGTTTGTATAATGATTTTTAGCCACAAACCTAGGCTTAAAGACAACTAATTTAATAAATTTAATAAGCATAAGGAATTAGGTGAGACCTACTGTAACCATGTGTTCTGTTTTCTCCTTTCCCAGAGGTATTTACCCAAGTACAGCTTTTAGTATTAGCAATAGCATAGACATTTTCTTAGTTAACCAATAGTTGAAAGGACTTTTTAGGTTAGTTTCTGTTAAGTTCTAGCAGAAGCTATTGATTTTAACTTTCCATTACCACCATTATCCTGTCAAGTGAACAAGTAGCATTAAAAGAGTAAAAGTTTCATTGTGATATAAAGTCTTGTCCCAATGTCTTGAAAAGCTGAAAAACATCAACTCTTTCTACTAGTTTGTAGTCTAAATGACTCTGGTCATGGCGTTGGCAGTTTGGTGAACTTTTTCTGTTGTCTATGCATCAGACATGAGAATGATCTCTAAAATGCACCTAGTTCCAGCCTACAAGGCTTTAGGAAGAAAACAGATTTTGTTTTTAGTTGTGAAGTTTTACTCAAATATTGGAGGAAATGGGGAGAATTCAGGACCTAGTCCAGCCTAGAGGTAGATAACAAGAACTTGAAAACATAGCATAGAACCACAATCTAATAACAACTATATAATGGATTTTTTATGATAACTTTTACTCTATATATTGATCCTATAGCAATTTGTTATTTAATAACATCTTAAGTCTAGGCAGAATTTAGAATTTACTCACAGTCTTAAGGTTCTTGAGTCTGCCAGGTAGCTACAATTTTTACTTACTCATTGTAAGATGGGAACCCTTGAAACCAGGCATTTTATGCACATTGTTAAATATGACATTTTAGTTAAAGCCTTGGAAATAGAACTAATGTTTATAATTGTACCCTGCTTATTTATAAAGAGAAAGAACATTTTATTGAGCTTATATGAATAAAATACAAATACACATGAATAATTTCTGAAATTGGGAGGACTCAAGTGGGAGAAAAAGCAAATGCTTGCATCTTTGTTCACAAATGTAGACTTTTGCAAATTGTTAAAAACTATAGATAGTTTATGAGATAAAATTTGCTTAAATCTGGAAAACAAAACATTTAAGTAAAGAACCAAAAATATTTTAAATAGAAATCATAAAAACTTTCTCTTCATCACTTTCTTAATTTTATGCAATTACTAACTTTGATTTTAATTAGCAGTTTTTATGAACCCATGAGTTTCTTCACTAGAGTTCTAGAAACACTTATTTAGTCCATTGATCTTAAATTTATCAGAAATCTGTGTTCAAGAGTACTTGTTAGAGCTTTTTCCATGAGAAGCATTTTTGGACTATTGCTGATTGCAAATGTTTTTAGAGAAGAATTCAAAACAAATAACTGTGGATGACAAACAGAATAA
>NW_016808832.1:1289367-1291610 GCF_001698545.2 Rhinopithecus bieti
GTTTTTGCATTTGTTCATTTTAATGTCAAAGCTCAATTTTACAAAGACATAAATTTTTTTTATTATTGCCTACTTACTGACACATAAAATTCCTTTAATAAATTCTATTTTCATGAACATTATCATAACTTCCTCAGACAGTTGGCAACACACTTAAAATTTCTGCTTTGTCCTATACTTCCTCTTTTCAAAAAAATAAAGCAGTCATTTTGCTTTAGAACAAAATTTGCCATACCAGCTTCTTTCTCATACAAAATTATTCTCTCTCCTAATCAACCTTCCTTGCCAAAAATGCATCTTAATCTTCATAACTTTCTTCACATCTCTTTCTCCTACTTCCTGGTTTATTTTTATCTTGCTTCTATTTTCTTCATAAACCCATAGTCTGAAGCAACATTAAATTTTCTTTAAATTAGACAAAATGCTTTTCTACCAACAAGAAAAGCATTTTATGCCTTTCTTAAATTGTTTTATTAAAACAACTTAAGTGTATATGCACTTATATATAGAACTATTTATATATGTTAGGATTTTAAACTCTTAATAACCTTAAATTTTAATGAAAACCTAGGAATCAAGCAATCTTGAATTGTCTGCCCATACATGAGTATTTTATAGATGAAGACCATTTTATATTTTTTAGAAACATGTTTCTTCATAACATAATTTTACACATATTAATTGACTCAAATATATTTCATCTTTCTACAAACATTAAGAAGGCAAAAATAAAGTTATATTTATGGTCAGTAATTTCTTAAATCTTATTTAGATATGACCCAGACATTTAATTAGTATCTACTATTAAACATAACTTAAAGATTTCAAATTATGTGAAAAGTTCATTTATAGATATTTGCCACATTAACATTCATCTAATTTATTTATTTTTAACAGTTACCTCTACTACTTATAAAACCAAGACATTAGACAATGATAGTCCTCATTTCTAGTTATTTCCTTGTTAGCCATTTTTATAGCCCATGACTATCTGGTGTTTACCTAAGTAAAAAAAACTTAAGTTAAATATGTGGTTATTTTGCTGACAAATCTGAACATACAGCTCGTTTTCATCAAACCAACAATATTAAATTAATTTCATCAAAAAATTCACAAAGATCATTCTGTTTTATACAGGTTTTACAGTTTTATAAAACTTTGTATAAAACCTGAAATTTGAAAATATCTAGCAGAAACAAATATAAAATACCAGTAAATACAGGCAAAACTGTATGCTGACAAATTTGAAGACATACTATTTTTATGTAATGAATAATTTAAAACCAACTGATTTATTATATATTTGCTTAATTAACATGGCAAAAAGACATTTGGGTTAATTATATATTTTATATGAGCACTCATTTATCTTTAGAGTAGTCAGAATATATAACATGATACATGTACATATGCATAAACAAGTCTAAACACACATACACAAATAAAGATCTTATAGCTTCATTTTAAAATTTTAGACATGAGATAGTAATATAACAAATAAACTAGTTTATACAAGACAGTTGAATCCAAATTGTATTTCTGACAAAATTGGAACGAGTCCACTTAACTAAACATTTTTAGCGCCAATATGTAATCTAACAAAGGATGTAGACCAAAACTTTGGGTAAAGCATTTCCCATGGCAGTTTGATTTTACAAAAAAATAAAACAAACAAACACAGACACAAAAAAGCCTCTTCTTTTATTTTCTTGCACCATTTTTAGTTTCAAATGTGTTTAAGGTCTTGATGCAGTGACTCATGCCTGTAATCCCAATACTTTGGGAGGCTGAGGCCAGTGGATTGCTTGAGCCCAAGAGTTAGAGACCAGTCTGGGCAACATGGAAAACTCCATCGACATACAAAAAATACAAAAATTAGCTGAGTGTGTTGGCGCACGCTGTGGTCCCAGCTACTCAGGAGGCTGAGGTGGGAGGATCCCTTGAGTCCCAGGGTGAAGTCTGCAGTGAGCTGAGATTGAACCACTGCACGTCAGCCTAGGTGAGTTAGCAAGCCTCTGTCTCAAAAAAAATAAATAAATAAAATAAAATAAAAAGTGTTTAGGGTTAAAATTTTAGTGTATACATTTTAGCTAGGAGTAGCTGAATTTTATAAGATAAACAAAATATCCAAATTGTCTTGAATTAGAGACAAATGTGCCTATTACTTGCTTTCTGATTTGCTTGACTGGCAAATTCAAATAGAAAAGAATTTTAGCGGTTTCTTTTTCTTTTCTTTCTTTTTT
>NW_016808832.1:1292590-1306679 GCF_001698545.2 Rhinopithecus bieti
TCATTCCATTTCTTATTAATCTCACACATACTAAAAAAAAAAAAAAAATTATATAAATTTTGTCAGGGAATGTCAGGAGTTTAGACTGGTTTTAGATTGTGACAATTGCCCTAGTAGCTTTAAATTAGCTATCCTGCATTTACTATTTAGAATGTTTATTTTTTCTCTCATAAGATTTTCGGAAATAAGCAAGGGAAAAGAGTCAAACCAAATTCAATGAAACCAAAATAAGGATGTGAACAAAAATTGTAACCTAGGTGTGCAGATCAAACAAAATATTAAACCAGAAGCACAGACTAGACTGAAATTACTCACCAGAAGACAAACTTTAAAGACAGCATGTAAGACTTAGGACAGAAACAAGACCACTCAATTAGAAAGACCCTTATCTTTATACCAGAAAGGAATTAACAGAAAAGACAAAACGTCTTTTATCATCCCTGGAGGAATATATCACTCCTTATTAAGGGGGCCTTATCCAAATGAGATTTCCCAACTTACATAAAAAAGCCTCTACCAAAAGGATGAAGGCTGAACCTAGAAGATTTGCAAGGCCAGACACGGTGAAGCATAGAAGCAGAGGCTCAAGTTAGTCCTGTACACTAATTCCAAGAATTGCCAATTTCTTCTTATAGTGATCTTATTCAGGTCCCATTTCAGATACCATATATATGACAAAACAAATAACGAACAAAAAGAGGTTCTCTAAAAGGAAACATATTTATTTGGCAAGGAAGCATTGCAATAAGAATATGCATGCCAGACGGATGCGGTGGCTCAGGCCTGTAATCTCAGCACTTTGGGAGGCCGAGGCGGGAGGATCAGGAGGTCAGGAAATCGAGACCATCCTGGCTAACACAGTGAAACCCCGTCTCTACTAAAAACATACAAAAAGTTAGCCAGACGTGGTGGCGGGCCACTGGAGTCCCAGCTACTCGGGAGGCTGAGGCAGGAGAATGGCGTGAACCCGGCAGGCGGAGCTTGCAGTGAGCCGAGATCGCGCCACTGCACTCCAGCCTGGGCGACAGAGCAAGACAGCCCATGTCGAAACAAAAAAAAGAATATGTATGCCATAGTGAACTATGTTCATATATAGAAAGGTAAAAAAGACCAAGGTTTTTAAAGTTCAAAATAAGAAAGATGACATAATTATTTTTGAAATAATTATCTTTGCCTACAGAGATAAATAACAAGGGTGACACCAGTCTAAGGTTGGGCAGGCAATTTCTGGGCAGATGTCTTTGTAAAAGTTTTGTTTCTTTGTAGTATTTTTCATTATCAGACATACAAGTGTGAGGACTCTCTTCATGGTGTTCCTTAGCTCTGTTTCTGAGGTTTTTCTTAACATTAGTGACTCCGTTTTAATTTTGACTGCTTCTATAGCATAACTGAGAGAAAACACCAATAGATTAGAGTTGTATTTGATTTAAAATCTATTTGTTATCGCTCTTCTAGGGAAGAAAATAATTGACTTTGGATTTGAAATTCAAAGGAAGGCTCTTACCTGCCTCACTTAAGCTTGAATTTTGAAAAATACTTAAATTTCAATTCATTGTAACATAGTTTAAAATGCACTTTCAACTTAGCTTTATGAGTAAATTTTGAATAATATTCTTAGTTCAATTTTCACTATAGTTTTATAGCCTCATTTCTTTTAATGGTTATACACATACGCTGTAATATAACACTATGCCTAACAGTTTGAAAGCAAATTCAAAATACACTAGACAAACTTTTTTTAAATAATGAGCTTGTTTTGTTATGTTTATTCCAATGACATATTTTAGTTTTTTGTCTTAATTGATTTAAAATAAAATTTTAAAATAGAAAAGAAAGCTCACATACACAGAGTTTTGAATCTCTTAGCTAAACACTGTGATCTTGATTAGAACTTGGCATCTTCTACTATATTGGAAAGTGAAAGGATACTACAGCATTTTATTTTCAGGATAATAATTGGAAAGGTATTTGAGCTCTCAGCTAGAACTTCAGTATTATTTCAATTTTGGTCAATGAGGAAGCTCATTCTCCTTTGCTGATTTAATGAATGGAAACCAAGGGGCATCAGAAGGACAATGCAAAGTGAATCTTGCATTCAAAACATCATGCTGTACATGGCAAATACATGTAATTTTATCTGTCAGTTTAAAATACTTTAAAACTGTATTCTAAGAAAACATATTTTGATTAAAAGTAAACAAAGTAAACTGTAAGGAAGCATACATTTTCAACTATATATTTGTATATTCTGTGGCCTGCTTAGAATATATATAATATATATAATACATATAATATCTACTATTATATATATTACATATATCTACTACATAAACATCTATTGATTATATATGTATAATGTATATGTATATAACATAAACTAGGTAAACATAATATGCATAATGTGCAAGCATATTATATGAATCACTTTTTTGTGTGTGTATTTTATAGTGTTTTGACATCTTGCTAATCCTAAAACACTCTCACTCCCAAAACTAGCTAATTCCTAGAAAGAGCAAATGACTTTAATGGAAGCATACCCTTCCTATGCAAATCAACCAATTCAGAGCCCATATTGGCCAACTACCCTCTTTCTTCAGCTCTCAGAGATTGAGCCACTGTCTTCCTTGCCTAACATCACCTCAGGGACTAGTAACAAACAATTCAAGACAACTCCTACAACCTGGAGCCCACCAGTGCTATTTGGAACTGGCAAATTCTAAATCTTGTTACCCTGCCTTGCCATCCCCACAGAAAGCACAAGAAAGGCTCCTGTCCACACTTTTCCCTCATTCCTTCTTCCTCCCGACTGACCTTGGCGTGTCTCTGTGTGGCCTTGCGTGGCAGAGCGTGCCCCTGCTCCTGGAAACTGTGAAACTATCTTTTCAGCAGCAATTATCTCCTCATCTGTTGACCTCAGCAAACTTGAATAATAAGTCCTACATGTTAAAACACATATATGGATATGTATTTGTGTGGGTCTGTATTGTGTACATATATCTACTGTTAGGAGAGTTTTATGTTATAATTTAACCATTGTATCACTATTTTTTTTCCATTAATCAATAAGAATTTATCCATATTTAAGAAACAACCTAGTCTTATAAAATGGATTAATTTAATTGTTTCATGAGTTTTGGTCTTCTAAAATATCAGTAAGTGCCAATGAAAATGATTTCAAGTATTTATAGGCTTAAAATATATATATTATATATATATATCCACCCCTGGGACTCAAGGGATCCTCCCACTGCAGCCTCCTGTGTACTCCTGTGTAGCTGGGACCACAGCATGTGCCAACACACTCAGCTAATTTTCGTATTTTTTTGTGTAGATGGGGTTTTGCCATGTTGCCACATATATATATGTGTGTGTGTGTGGATATACACACACACAGAGTGAGATAGAGTAGCATATATATATATATTATATATAGCAGCATGTATATTATATATGTATATATTTTATATTTTATAATGTATATAGGTTGCAATGCTATAAACAGTGAATTTTATTTCATGCAATTAGAAAAATCAGTAGATTTAAAGTAGACAGAACAAATATAGAGACCTAGATAGAGAACTTAGAAGACTCTGCATGTTAACTCTATAGCTACTAATTTTTCTACTGATGACTATTTGAGCTCTGAATTTTCCTTGATGTAATTTGCCCACCAGTTTAAAAGTATGCCCACAAACAAACTACAAAATGTAGTCAGCTAGAGCCTCAGAAAACCTGACATTTTTTAATGTTTGAGAATCTCATTCCATTTCTTATTAATCTCACACATACTAAAAAAAAAAAAAAATTATATAAATTTTGTCAGGGAATGTCAGGAGTTTAGACTGGTTTTAGATTGTGACAATTGCCCTAGTAGCTTTAAATTAGCTATCCTGCATTTACTATTTAGAATGTTTATTTTTTCTCTCATAAGATTTTCGGAAATAAGCAAGGGAAAAGAGTCAAACCAAATTCAATGAAACCAAAATAAGGATGTGAACAAAATTGTAACCTAGGTGTGCAGATCAAACAAAATATTAAACCAGAAGCACAGACTAGACTGAAATTACTCACCAGAAGACAAACTTTAAAGACAGCATGTAAGACTTAGGACAGAAACAAGACCACTCAATTAGAAAGACCCTTATCTTTATACCAGAAAGGAATTAACAGAAAAGACAAAACGTCTTTTATCATCCCTGGAGGAATATATCACTCCTTATTAAGGGGCCTTATCCAAATGAGATTTCCCAACTTACATAAAAAAGCCTCTACCAAAAGGATGAAGGCTGAACCTAGAAGATTTGCAAGGCCAGACACGGTGAAGCATAGAAGCAGAGGCTCAAGTTAGTCCTGTACACTAATTCCAAGAATTGCCAATTTCTTCTTATAGTGATCTTATTCAGGTCCCATTTCAGATACCATATATATGACAAAACAAATAACGAACAAAAGAGGTTCTCTAAAAGGAAACATATTTATTTGGCAAGGAAGCATTGCAATAAGAATATGCATGCCAGACGGATGCGGTGGCTCAGGCCTGTAATCTCAGCACTTTGGGAGGCCGAGGCGGGAGGATCAGGAGGTCAGGAAATCGAGACCATCCTGGCTAACACAGTGAAACCCCGTCTCTACTAAAACATACAAAAGTTAGCCAGACGTGGTGGCGGGCCACTGGAGTCCCAGCTACTCGGGAGGCTGAGGCAGGAGAATGGCGTGAACCCGGCAGGCGGAGCTTGCAGTGAGCCGAGATCGCGCCACTGCACTCCAGCCTGGGCGACAGAGCAAGACAGCCCATGTCGAAACAAAAAAAAGAATATGTATGCCATAGTGAACTATGTTCATATATAGAAAGGTAAAAAAGACCAAGGTTTTAAAGTTCAAAATAAGAAAGATGACATAATTATTTTGAAATAATTATCTTTGCCTACAGAGATAAATAACAAGGGTGACACCAGTCTAAGGTTGGGCAGGCAATTTCTGGGCAGATGTCTTTGTAAAAGTTTTGTTTCTTTGTAGTATTTTCATTATCAGACATACAAGTGTGAGGACTCTCTTCATGGTGTTCCTTAGCTCTGTTTCTGAGGTTTTCTTAACATTAGTGACTCCGTTTTAATTTTGACTGCTTCTATAGCATAACTGAGAGAAAACACCAATAGATTAGAGTTGTATTTGATTTAAAATCTATTTGTTATCGCTCTTCTAGGGAAGAAAATAATTGACTTTGGATTTGAAATTCAAAGGAAGGCTCTTACCTGCCTCACTTAAGCTTGAATTTTGAAAAATACTTAAATTTCAATTCATTGTAACATAGTTTAAAATGCACTTTCAACTTAGCTTTATGAGTAAATTTTGAATAATATTCTTAGTTCAATTTTCACTATAGTTTTATAGCCTCATTTCTTTTAATGGTTATACACATACGCTGTAATATAACACTATGCCTAACAGTTTGAAAGCAAATTCAAAATACACTAGACAAACTTTTTTTAAATAATGAGCTTGTTTTTGTTATGTTTATTCCAATGACATATTTTAGTTTTTTGTCTTAATTGATTTAAAATAAAAATTTTAAAAATAGAAAAGAAAGCTCACATACACAGAGTTTTTGAATCTCTTAGCTAAACACTGTGATCTTGATTAGAACTTGGCATCTTCTACTATATTGGAAAGTGAAAGGATACTACAGCATTTTATTTTCAGGATAATAATTGGAAAGGTATTTGAGCTCTCAGCTAGAACTTCAGTATTATTTCAATTTTGGTCAATGAGGAAGCTCATTCTCCTTTGCTGATTTAATGAATGGAAACCAAGGGGCATCAGAAGGACAATGCAAAGTGAATCTTGCATTCAAAACATCATGCTGTACATGGCAAATACATGTAATTTTATCTGTCAGTTTAAAAATACTTTAAAAACTGTATTCTAAGAAAACATATTTTGATTAAAAGTAAACAAAGTAAACTGTAAGGAAGCATACATTTTCAACTATATATTTGTATATTCTGTGGCCTGCTTAGAATATATATAATATATATAATACATATAATATCTACTATTATATATATTACATATATCTACTACATAAACATCTATTGATTATATATGTATAATGTATATGTATATAACATAAACTAGGTAAACATAATATGCATAATGTGCAAGCATATTATATGAATCACTTTTTTGTGTGTGTATTTTATAGTGTTTTGACATCTTGCTAATCCTAAAAACACTCTCACTCCCAAAACTAGCTAATTCCTAGAAAGAGCAAATGACTTTAATGGAAGCATACCCTTCCTATGCAAATCAACCAATTCAGAGCCCATATTGGCCAACTACCCTCTTTCTTCAGCTCTCAGAGATTGAGCCACTGTCTTCCTTGCCTAACATCACCTCAGGGACTAGTAACAAACAATTCAAGACAACTCCTACAACCTGGAGCCCACCAGTGCTATTTGGAACTGGCAAATTCTAAATCTTGTTACCCTGCCTTGCCATCCCCACAGAAAGCACAAGAAAGGCTCCTGTCCACACTTTTCCCTCATTCCTTCTTCCTCCCGACTGACCTTGGCGTGTCTCTGTGTGGCCTTGCGTGGCAGAGCGTGCCCCCTGCTCCTGGAAACTGTGAAACTATCTTTTCAGCAGCAATTATCTCCTCATCTGTTGACCTCAGCAAACTTGAATAATAAGTCCTACATGTTAAAACACATATATGGATATGTATTTGTGTGGGTCTGTATTGTGTACATATATCTACTGTTAGGAGAGTTTTTATGTTATAATTTAACCATTGTATCACTATTTTTTTTCCATTAATCAATAAGAATTTATCCATATTTAAGAAACAACCTAGTCTTATAAAATGGATTAATTTAATTGTTTCATGAGTTTTGGTCTTCTAAAATATCAGTAAGTGCCAATGAAAATGATTTCAAGTATTTATAGGCTTAAAAATATATATATTATATATGTACTATAAGGCTTCTATATATATATTTACTATAAAATATATATAAAATGTACAAATAAAAAGAAATAAAATAATTTTTAAACTCATTTTTTTGAAAGGTTGCACTGTTTCACTGAGGATTAAGATGAGAATTTAGGTCAATAATCAAGTTTCCATTATATAATCTAAGGCTTTCCTAAGAGAAAAATAACTTTAGAAGCTTCTGTAATTATTTCAAGATCTGTTGATATGAATTGATATCTCCACTTGAATGTCAAGGAGGCATATGAATCTTAACACGTCTTTCTTTCAAGCTCACTCTCCATCAGCTGGCACCACCATTACTTCATAGTCTAGGGCAAAAATAATGGAGAAATATTGCTTACTTTCTTTCCACGACAATACACCTGCAATTATAAAATAAATCTTTTTTACCAAAATAAATGTGAGAAAAATTGCCACAATTTTTAGGAACTATATAATTTTCACATTTGTCCAAACCACTATTTTTTAAAATATTTTCTCCAAACCAAATTATTGCAATAACTTTTGTCCAACCTCCACAACATTTTTATAATAGGAAGGAAGAATAAATTTTACTCACCTGCTAAAAATTCTATAAAATTTAAACTCCTTACCAAGAAATGCAAGGCATTGTACAAACATCCTCTGCTCACGATTCAGCTACACCTTCCTTTACTTCGTCTGCTTTGGCAGGTCTGGAGTAGACTTGGTAGTCAAGAGAGAAAAACTTTTAATAAAATTAGCAACCATAATATGGATTAAGCAATAATGCTAGATTATGAGATTGAAATTTAAATTTTACTGTCAACTTTTTGCGAAGGTTCAAGCATTTTCTTAGAAATGTTGTATCTAGTTATATGGGAACAGAAATAGTATTTTGTCATGTTAAAACAAAATTCTATCCTTTTAAATTTATCATCACTAGGTTTTCCTTGGCTTTCATATCAAGATCAAGCTTGATCAACTCAGACCCTAGCATTACTTCAGTAGTGTAGAATTATATATTATGTCATATATATAATATATAACATGTATTATAAATAATTGACATTTGGTATAGATTCTCTCAATCATTTAGCAATATTTAAATTGTGGATAGAATTTAAAACACTACATATTTAAAATGAGTAGTGAGTTATATAATTATTTATTATATCTCTGATTAACATATATATAATTAATTATATATTAATTATATATTAAAGGGAAAGGCTGAAGATGTGTGGGGAAAGTACAGAATTCTATAATAATAAAATGTGTATTAATTCTTCTACTTGCTTAGCCAAACTCCCAAAGAGACAAGGAGAAAAGGTAGACAAAACAAGGATAAAATCTCAATTTGAGTCCTACTCCCATTTTGGGGACATCTGGCACTATGAATTTCCAAGATCCAGACTTGAGCACCACGTTCCAGAAACATGGTTGGTGATAGTTAAACAAGGAATTTTCAGAGTCAGAATCCCAGAAGACAGTGTATTCTTCTGAGGCAACCAAGGTAATCCTCTGTCACTTCTGATGTCACAGGTTATATAAACTGTATTCCTCTCTATCCGTGTCTATGCTGATGCCACACAAACAAAGCAATAATTTTCTGTGTGCATATATTTATAGTAGACTATCTTTTAGACTTTCTCACGCTCGTTTGATAGGAACAACTCATAAGACATTACTTTCCTGTGCTAGTAATTTCACTCAACCTGAGGTAGGAAAAGAGATCTATCCACAATTTAAATATAGCTAAATAATTGAGAGAATCTACACTAGATGCCAAATTGGTATGGGCCTGTAGTTGTCAAGGGGTAGTGAGATCCATCTACTCTAATTTTGAATCAACTAATGATACTTTACAGTTGTTTAATAGTAGAAACAACAGAAAGAATGGGGAGCATCAAAATATGATATGAAATCATAGTACAAAAAAATGGTGATATTGAAAACAATTGGATGCTCTGAGATTTAATAGAGGTCAAATTGGAAATGATCTTCTTTGGAAACACAATGTAATGCAATCATATGCAAGAAATAAGTTGGTAAAATTTCTATAGAGTTACATAAATCTAATTTTCTTCGATTTTCCAGTGGAAATTAAAACTAGACCTTTAGTCTCCTAGCCCATTTTCCTATTTTGTTATTTTCTAGTATTGTTCTGTGCTATTTTAAATTTTTTGCTTCAATAGATTTTATATATTCTAGGAAATGATTTCTAATGTTTGTAAAATTTGAAATGTTAATAGAAATTTTATGAAACTAAAAATGTGAATATATTTATCAATTAGCCACAAATCTAATATTTGACTATTTTTAATTTGATTTTAATTGGCTTGCATTTTCTTAATAGCCAAGAGTTTAGGTCAGTCATCATTTCCATGTTAAAAACAAAATGTTAAAATAAAAAGATTAATGAAATATTACTTTAATTCAAACAACATACCATTTGACCAAAGTAATTGTCTCAACAATGCTTGGTTGAACTAGTTTTGCTCATTCACTAAGAAACATAGTAGAAACACATCTTAAATATCAGATATAAAGTATTATCATTTGAGATTACAGTCATCCCTCAATATCCATGGAGGATGGGTTCCCAAACCCTCCCAATACCACAATCGACAGATGCTCTGGTTCCTTCTACAAAATGGCAAAGTATTTGTATATAATCTGTGCACATCCTCTCATAAACTTTAGATCATCACTAGATTACTTATAATACCTTATACATTGCCTACATATCACCTCCTTTACATGAATCTAATGTAGTAATGGGTGGGAAATTTCAGTTCTGCTCTTTGAAACTTTGTGGAATATATTTTTCAAATATTTTCAATCCAGCTTTGGTTGAATTCATAAATGTAAAACCCATAGATGTAAAAGACTGGCTGTGTATCTTTATTTTATTAAAAGTTTAAAAGGTTGTCCATATTTTCATAACATTTTGTAGAAATACAAAACCCATTATGGCATAATTAAAGGGGAACTATTCATTCTTTAGATTTAGTAAACAACAAAGCTTGGAAGTGATTTGGTGCTTCGCTATTAAAAGTATAAAAACCATCTGCACTAATCCTGGGACTTGTTTGAAATCCAGAAAGCCAATCTCCTAAAAAGAACCTACATTTTAACAAAATCTTGAGGTAATTTTCAGGTGGTTACATGTGTAAAAGTATTATAAGGAAAAAAGCGATGGAAAGGTGAAAAGAAGAGGAGCAGGTATAAATTGGATGTTCTGAGAGGGCCTGCATGGAACTCTTAGTTCATTGTTTTCTAATTAGTGCAGGCTAACCAAGAGAGGAGCAGGTACCCACTCTATGTGTTAGTATCAGAACTTGTCTGTGGCTAACAGTGGAAATTAATTCCCCATGGCTAAGGAGGCGCAAAAAGTTAAAACAGAACCAGGGAGTCATGATTTGGTGAGCAAACAGTCACATACTCTGGGATCTCAGAAAGATATTGTAAATGTATCACAGGGCCTTCCTCTCTAAAATGAAAGTAAACCAGTTCCTGATGGCTGTGCCAACATAAACTCTGGCCAGAAATTCCCTGCCTATCCAACAAATGAAATAAACATCTGATAAAGGTATTTGAGTTTGGGCTTGGAAACCAACCAATCAGAGCTCACCTGCCTGGGCCAATTGGAGCTCAGTTGTATCAACCAATCAGGGTTCAGCTACATTGACCAATCACAATTTATCTGTAACAACCAATCAGAACTTAGTTTCAATCCTACATTTGCCAAACAGACCAGTTTGGGAACCTGGGAAGGAACTTTTGCTATAAAACCCACACCCTCTCTTTGTTCTCTGGAATATACCTTTGTTTTGCACGGAAGACTGTCTACCCAGTTGGAACACTGTACACTAGAATAAATTGTCTTTCATCCACATTTTTTTTCAGAGAGCTTTTGGTCTCAGAACCTACAGAATGGCGTTATATTTCAGGGTTACCCTTTGCCCAGTTTTGAGGATGCCTAGTTTAGAGGTAATTCAACATTTGAAAGTTCTTCTAACTCAAAGGTCAAGAGCAACAACTGATAATATTAAACATGCCATAGGAGGATATAACATTTGTTTACTCTGAAGGACATTATAATTCTGCATACTACACAGTATGGCAAGTCAATAAATTAGAGTGTTATCTTTTTATTAATTTTAACAAATTAACATTCACATTTATCCAAAACTTGTTCCTGAAATTAATAGTAAATAAAGATACAAATTAAAAGATACAGATCCTAATAAAACAGTTAGCATATGCAGCGTTTTCTTCATTAGAAGCGAAATGAGAGACACTTTTACTTAATGAAAGTGAAGAATTTAAATACAAAATAATGGTCTAATCTATGTGTTATGTGTTTAGAATTTATTTTTATAATTTTCCAAAATGTGTGAATAGAGAGAAATATGTTGATCTAATCACCAAACCGTGTAAGTCTTCCATCAGTTATTTTTTTAAAAAGGTAGCGCATCAAACCTAATGGATACTAAGAGAATAATAATTTTGAGCTTGGGAATCAAGATTTAAAACAAGCAATGAAGTTTCATAAAATTGTTTTAGCACATGACGGTATCTCACTCATCCACTGATTTTATGTGGCACTGTTTTCTTTAGTAATTTGTTATATTACAGTGGTGACAAATTTATTTTTTTAAATCCCGTTAAAAGTCTATAACATTATTTTTTATTTTGAAAAAAGTACCACATATGGAATTTACTTCTAGGCTTCTGCAGAAAATAATAGTCACTGATGATCAAAGCTAGGAATTCTCACCAGTGCACTGAGGTACATGAACACTTGAACCCCAGATTAGAGGTGTGCTCCAAGATGGGTGTAAAACATGTATAGTAAGATAATATTTAAAACGTATTATTGACTTTTAAGCAGTTGAAAATCTACTAAAAGAGTCCTTAGATGACTCCTCTCTACGATTGTTATCAATTGAGAAAGGAATATTGTAATTTGCAGGACTTGTGTCCAGGCCTATAAGAAGAGTTGCCCTGACTCTCCGCTGAGTAAAACCACTTAATCTGATTTTATTATTGTCAAGATTCTTATATCACCAAAGAAATTCTTTATCATTAGAATGCATTTAAGTATTTAGAATTGTTATTGAAACTTTTAAAACGATTTTCTAAGCCAGTATCTATGATTGCTATTTTATCACTTGAAATTAGATATTTCCATGTAAAGAACAAAATTGATTTTATCAAATTGTTAATTTCAAATACTTATTAATCATTGGCTATTGATGTCAACATTTATAAAATTTTTAATACATTAATATTTGTTTTCAGAAGTAAATATTTCTTAAATGGAAAACATAATTTGTTGCAGTGCAATATGCACTAGTGATTTACTAAGGTACTATGGGTACAAAGAGTTTCAAAAATATGTTTTGCATATGTTTTCATCCTATAAGGGAATATTATTGAATTCTGTATCTGTTCCCGAACTTTAATATTAAAATAAGTGAAAAGTAATATTTATCTCTTCCCATTGTGCTTATTACACAGTGTTTTCAAAATATGTGGTTAAATAAAATTGATTATTTTATATAAATAAAAATTATAAATACAGATTATTATATATTTGTAAAAATAAGAATTTTCTGGTCATGAAAGTTGGCAATTCTTACATATTTTAAATTTATTTAGATACAATATTTTGATATTCCCTCCCAAATCATAATCAACAATTTTGAAATAAAATCAACAGTTATCAATTCACAGAAAGAACACCACAAAATACATAATTTAAATCAGTAAATAAGCAGAATGTAGATTATCACAATTATGCATTACTGTATTCTGAAAATTTATCTCTTCTTCTGCCCAAATGTCTTCTTTCTATAGAAAGAAATAATAAAAATAAATCACATAGTTAGCTACAAAGTATGTTACACAGATGCAACTCAGGTGTCAAATTCAGCTCCAGTAAACAGCCAAAATTGAACAATTAATAGCTCCCAAAAAGTAGCTTAATTTTTTTCCTTATATTGGAAATTGTCATTGTTATGTTTGAGATCAATAAATCAAAGGAAATAGAAAAAGTGCCATTTTCGCATGACAGTATTAGTGAACATATTGGTTATGTGTTCATGGGGGTGACAACATTATCTTGAAGTTTATTAAATTTGTAATGTTTTCCTTGCAGATTGATAAATATACAGTTATTATTTTTATTTTCTCAGTAAATATTAATGGATTTATTGAAGAAAAGGGACGAGGAGAATTATTGTGCATTCTCTATATAATTTCTTAAGCAGGTTACTGTGAATAAATTATGCATAATGATATATCAACAATTTGAATGTGAATGAAATATTAACAAATTAGACAAAAGTGTGTGTGTGTGTTGTAAAAGTAAGCTTCAATGACAGGATGACATAAAAAGGGAAAGGAGTTCTCTCATATACAAGCTTGCTTCTAGCTTGGATTTCTATATTAAATGGTTCCAAAGTGACATAATGAACCATGTATGTGTCATCATCATCAAAGCAAGAGTGCTCCTTAACAAACTGTTTTTATGAAACATGATAATGGGTTGATGACCAAAAGTAGAATTCTATCAAAGTTATGAGTCAAAACACTGAAAAAAAATTGAATTTTTTTGATTTGCAGTTTATTTGAATGATACTAATCACTAAAATATACTGTTTTGACTGAAATTTAATTGTAAGGCAATGTTCAAGAACTGCTTAAAATATGTTAATATTAACTGACAAAAATCAAACCTTATTTGGGAATGGTTAATAATAAATTCAGTTGTTGTTTTATCAGTTATATTTTCATTTTTCTTCCATTTGCTGCTTAAAATTTACATTTGAAAAAGTTGATTGGTCGGAGTGCTGGCTCACGCCTGTAATCCCAGCAATTTGGGAGGCCGAGGCGGCGGATCACGAGGTCAGGAGATCGAGACCATCCTGGCTAACACGGTGAAACCCCGTCTCTACTAAAAAATACAAAAAACTAGCCGGGCGAGGTGGCAGGCGCCTGTAGTCCCAGCTACTGGGGAGGCTGAGGCAGGAGAATGGCGTAAACCAGGGAGGCGGAGCTTGCAGTGAGCCGAGATGGCGCCACTCACTCCAGCCTGAACTACAGAGTGAGACTCCGTCTTAAAAA